>NC_068388.1:4613749-4671249 GCF_023724105.1 Carassius gibelio | reverse complement strand
TTTTATTTATTAATTACTGCCTAATTTTCAACATATCAAACAATTCACTTATCTACAGTAATTTGCTTAGAAAACAGTTTTGCATTATCTTAATGATACAACAACAACAACAACAAAAAACATTTCTAAACAAAAAATAATAATTAAAATCAATACCCGACGTCTGTGTATTGATTCGGTATAGTGATAAAATCTCATTGCAGTACTAGACAGTATTGATTTTCCTCGCACTTGTAGTCTTCACAGATCCCAAGAGATACTTTATATTCTCAGCAGGTTTTGCTTGATTTAATTTAATTAAAAAATATAGTCGAATTTAAAGTTGTTTATTGTTGCAGAGCCTATGCATTGCCAATTTTTTTTACATAAGCAAATTATTTTACCGACAGCTGCTCTGCATTATGCTTTATTATTTTTCAGAGATTTTATTTATATATTTATTTTTACCATGTGTGTAAAAACTGCTATTTGTGCTGTTAAAAACAAAATGTTTATTGGCATAAAAATCACTTGCATTCAGTTATTTGCAAAAAAGTAGTAGCACAATCTGAAGTATCAGTGGTGAGTGAGCTATAGTCTAAATGGTGATAACAGATACCAAAACTTTATATTTATAGGAGCTGAATTATTTATGTAAATGAGACCTTTTCCATTCATGCATGTGACACATCTTGTTTATTTTCCAGACAGTTTAAAACTGCAACAGGATTTGACTTCAAGTGTATCGAGACTGGCCTTTGCCCTCTTCCGGCTGTGATTTTACATCTTTTCTTCATCTGACATTTAAAACCCCCACAGAGAGGAGAGACAGAGGCAAAAGGACAGAACATTCCCAGCGGTCTTCAACATGATAGCTGACACCTGAACTGTAAGTGCCCTGTTTAGCTCATGATGATTTTTATTCATTTAATCTTTTTTTTAAAGGAGATGCATGTACACTACCATACAAAAGTCTTGGGTCAGTAAGATCTTCTTTAAAGAAATTAATATTTTTATTCAGCAAGAATGCATTGAATTGATCAAAAGTGACAAAGACATGTATGTTTAAGATTTCCTTTCTTTCTCTTCATCAAATAATCTTAATATTGTATCACAGCTTCCACAAAAATTAAACTGTTTTCAACATTCATAATAATTTGATCAGCAAATCAGCATATTAGAAGGATTTATGAAGGATGATGTGACACTGGCTGCTGAAAACTCAGATTTACTTTCTCAGGAATAAATAGAATTTTAGATTATATTACAATAGAAAACATTTTTTTATTGTAATATTATTTTACAATATTTACTGTATTTTGAATCAAATGCAGCCATAAGAGACATTAAAAAAACCTGACCTCAAACTATTAAACAGTAGCCTTAAATTATTTTATTTCAAAAGATCATAGCTTATTTTATTCTTCATTATCTGTTCCCATTAACTGAAGCAGACAGAAACCAAAGTGTGTCTTGACCACAGTCCTGCTGTCTCGTGAATTAAACCTCAGCACACACTGTTCAGACTGATCATTTTGATTGGCAGAGCTAAAGGGATAATGTACATCAATTTTGATTCTGTCATGGTAACGCAGACCCTCTGCCACACCCTGAACGCCCCCCACCCAATGTATCTAGTCAGTCAGTCAGACGGCGAGTGTGACTTCATTTATCTTTGTTAGTCCACTACTGCTCTGGAGGGATAATTAGTCCTGTGTGAGTTGGAAGAACCAGCCAAGGAGAAACAGTGTGTGTGTGTGTGTGTGTGTGTGTGTGTGTGTGTGTGTGTGTGTGCATGAAGAGAGAGAGACCCTGATGTGTGAGCTTCACTAAAACTACACAAAGCCAATCTTTTCAAAGGAATAGTGCTTTTAACCCTTACTGAGATAGTGTCACATGGGACGAGATCCCATAAGGAGAAGTAGAATAAAAAAAAGCAAAGTGCAGACTTGTGGGTTGTGTTTATGTGTGAAAAAGAGAAGAGTTGCTGTATCTAGTTTGGGGAAAGTGTGTTAGGTCCCCTGAGGATCCTCTCACTATTGCTTTCTTTGTTTTTGTTTTTTAATCCTTTAGACTTTCATTCATTTTTTTGCACCAGGAACAAAAGCACAGATTAGAACTACATTTTTATGCTTTATGAAGAGAATGTGATAAGTGGCTGCAAAGATACATATATAAAAAGAGGATAGATAATAATAATAATAATTAGATATATAATTATTATTACAATCTTTTCCGACTGGTCTGGTACTTGATGCCTTCAATTCTTTTATTTCAAAAGATTAAAGCTTATTTTATTCTTCATTATCTGTTCCCATTAACTGAAGCATATAGAAACCAAAGTCTATATATATATATATATATACTCTAAACTTTTAAATATATTATGTCATCACAACATGCAGTGCAAACAAATCTTTTTTGGTTTATTAGAATTTTAATTTTGTATTGAATACTCAATGTTTATAAATATTAAGTGAGTGTCATATGACAGTAAAGGATGTTGTGGGTGGTTTCCAGGCTGTTGCTTTGCACTGGCTAAGATATTCTCATGGGTTTTAAGTGTGTTTCTATGCAGTTTCTTTGTGTTATTGTAGGTTGTTATGGGTTATTACTAATTGATGAAGTTTATGTGAGTTATTCTTTCCTGTGTAACAGTTATAGTGTTTTGTGAATGGTTGTGGTGACTGGTGCTAAACCTTTACTTACTGTAAGCTTTCTGATGGTTTTTAAAGCGCCACTTCAATATGTGTGGTAACGGTTTGGCTCAAACACATTACATTAAGGATGAACAATAGTCATACAGTACAAGCACCACTTACTAACCTTCTGCATTATAAATTATTCTTTTCATTTAGGCAAAGTGATGCTAGTAGCTCTCTACTGGCAATGAAATCATTTAGAGAAAGGAAAGGTGTGTGTGTGTGTGCGTGTGTGTGTTTGCTTTAATCACAAGTGGTCTCATGGTATTTTATATGATCTCTGTGTTCATTGATGGGTGTGCTCTCTGTCTCCCTCTCTCTCTCTCTCCCTCTCTCTCTCTCTCCTATTGCTGTGTTTGGTTGTATCAGTCAGATTTGTGAACGTGAGAGTGTGTGTGAGTCTGCAGTGCCTCTTGGTCATTTGAAACGGCAGTCTTTTCCTCCTCTTGGACTGTATGTGTGTGTGAGTGTGTGTGTGTGCATGTGTGTGTCCGTCCCAGCTCTCCGTCCTCAGAGAGGAGGGAGTCTGACAGGCTGTTGGAGATCAAAGAAGAGACATTTCATTTGGATCAAGGACGGAGCTTGAACAGTGCTGTGGGGTTTTTGAAAAGAAGGAAAGACGCTGAGGAAAGAGTAGTGACCGTACAGGAACGGGGGAAACTATCGTCCTGTGTCTTGTGAAACAGTAGACCATACGTTTCTTCAGCGTTGAATGCTTCCTAAAAAAATTTTGGAGGTGTTGTAGAGCGCAACGGTTTCCTTTAAGATTTCAGCACACTATTTAAACGCTATTTAAACATTTGGTTGTGGTTAAGACATCATGGCTGTGCAACTGATGCCCGAATCTGCCGTCTGCTTGCTTATGGTGAGTACAAAGCATGCGCCCACTTAAAACACCCTCAGGATTGAGTTATATGAACAATCTGTCACATCTGACCTGATGGATTTGACTGCAGCTCAGGTTTTCTTTTTACTTTACACACACGTACACACAAAAGCCGAAGCACATGCACTCTGCAGCACCGCCACCAAATGCTGACTAAATTGCACGCCACGCACATTGCAGGAAAAAAAAAAATGACAGGTATCCTGACATCAGCATCATCTGTGTGTCATCTGTAATACTACTGCTTCAGTTTTAAGAGAATACAAGAGTTCGGCAGATGCACATTTGCAGAGAGCGTGCTTTTCAAACACTCGGGTCTCATTACTGCACGATGGGCTTCTTTTTAATAGTGCTGATTTTTGTTTCGCTGACTTTGTATGTGTGCGCGCTCACGCCGTTTGGCTGAATAAGGTGTTTGATCTCTTTTTTCAGTCTGTGAAATCAGGTGGATGATGATTATTGATTGTGTGCACCTGTTTCAACACAATTTAGTTGGTGTATTGTGCTTTTGAAATGTGTAGAGAGAGGTTGTGAAGCTGAATGTGGCACCGTGTGGTGTTATCACCCCTCTACCCTACCTGTAACAGCTGTCTGTCTCCATGGTGATAGGCCACGGCTCTTTCTGACATGTTGAGAGGAAGTGAGACAGACAAGGAGAGAGAGAGAAAGTCAGAGCAAAGTGCTCTGCAAATAAGCTTTCATCTTCTGTTTCTCATTTTCTTTTTATCCCCTTGTACAACCTCTGACCCTGGAGTTCAGAATACCTTGGAATCAAATCCAAATCCGCAACTGCTTTGGAAGATCCATCTGGTGATGCAGTGGTATAGGAATTTTGGACGGTACTGATATGAGATGCATAAATAGGTTATAACTGTACTGTTTTGTTTGTTGTTGTTAAAATGTACAGTAAATAGGAGATAACAGATACAGGTAAAGGGTGTACTATTTTTGTATACTGGCATAGAAAGAGGTCTCTTTATGAATTGGAAAAATTAAATGATATTTCCATAATTTTAATGAAATGAGATACAACTATTTGAAAATCTGGAATCTGAGGGTGCAAAAAAAATCAGAATTGTCAAAATGAAGTTCTTAGCAATGCATATTACTAATCAAAAATAGTTTTGGGACACAAATATAAAGTAAATAAGCCAATAAATTCAATAAATATTCACTTTCATACTATCTATCTATCTGTCTGTCTGTCTGTTTTTATTGTTCTATTGTTCTATCTATGTCATTATATTTATCTATCTATCTTTCTATATCTTTTATCTATCTATCTATCTATCTATCTATCTATCTATCTATCTATCTATCTATCTATCTATCTAATGTATATCTTCAGCTCTCCATGTGCTTGTCAAGTTCTCTTTCTCTCTGTTTATTATCATTCAGAAATGTTGCCAAGACAGTCGAATGATTCACACATGCATTCACATATAACTCATTCCAAATATAGACAGCTGAACATGTTGAGTATTCCTAAGTGCACTTCATCTTCCCTTGTTTTTAGGCAGAGATGATTGCATTTCCTTTGTATAATGTATTCATTAAACAGCCTCAGTGGCTGTATGTTTTTATAACACTAAAGTGCAGATTCAAGTACACACTTTATCATGTTAAATCTGTGGTAACGTGAAATATTAACATGAATTTGGGCTGCCTTTGGATGTATATTAATAGTGTATTTGCAGTAAGCATTAATATTTTAGAATGTTAATTAAAATGCTTGACATTTGTAAGAGGCAACAAACCACAATAAAACACGATCAGAAATCCATGGGAAACACTGTGGCTGTGTCATTCTCATTCTCTCTCTGTCTGAGGGGGACATCTGAGGGTAAATGGCTGCCAGCCTGCCTGATGAAGGGCCCTCGTTCCTCTCACTCTCATTAGTCTTCTAATAAAAGCAGTGAGCACTTTATATTTTTATTCATCCCCTGCATTTCTCAGAGACGCTCAGACATGGTTCAATGTCACGGTGACATCACAACGCCCAGCATTTTCCTTTGAAGCACAAAAACCTAGACGGTAAAATGTGATCAAAGTTATCGGTTGATCTGGGGGGATGCTGAAAATTATGCGCGTGGTATAAGCAGAAAACTGACTCTTATTTTCCACTGTTTACAATTTGCATGTATCATGGGACTTCAGATTTCATAAATAAAAAAAGAAAGTAAAACTGAACATATTTTACTGTTTTTCTCAGTAGATCTGGTGCACACGATCAGAGTATGCACGATCAGAGAAATATTATTTTGTAACATGTTACTTTTGATTAAATTTAATTTAATACAAGCCTCCTTGTTGAAAGTACTGTATTAATAAAAGTATTCATTTATGTAATAGTGTGTTTTTTGAAAGACATTAACATCTAAATAGCATCTCTTTGTATTTTACAATTGAATATTAATAGTAATAGCACTTAGCTCTTCATTTGCATGTGATAATGCAGAATTTATGGATTTATTATGACACCGTGTATGATGATTCCCAGTCTGTGACATGTCCTCACACTGCATGTGGCATCTGTTCGACTGCCATGGTTACAATAATGATATACACCTACCAGCTCCTCCTTAGCCATCTTGCCAACTAAATCATTTTATAGAAACATATTTGTGACTGAAAATGCTTGCTTATTAGGCTCATATCTTCTGCTTTGTCAAAATATTTTATTTAACACTCTTTTATAGTGGCTGCGAAAAGTACTCATCACACATCTTTTTCTGATAAATACTTTACTAGTTTCCATATCAGTGTATTAGCTCAACAATGCAATTATTTATTCTGGGAAATTCGGGTTCTTAAGGAAACAGTGTGTGCACAGAAGCAACATCTCTTGCTCAAGATCACTAGCCTTATCTGTCTGAGATGTTCAGTACAGCTCTGCGACCATCAGAATCTCATTACAACTGCAGAAAGTGGCTTTTAAATGTGTTTTGGTATTGGCTGGTCTTTGGGTTTGTGTCATGTGACTAGTGCTCCTGTAGCTTAAACAGTAGCACATGGCTGTAGCAGGTCCAAAGTCATGGGTTTGAGTCTGATGCACGGGTGAACTGTGAAGCTTGAGCTTTGAGTCACTTTTGATGAAAGCGTCTGCCTGTAGCAGAGTGTAAATGTGATTGAATTGTTTAAAGGGGCAGCAAATTAACATAAACGATAAGAGACATTGTGAGAGCTGGTAAAATAATTGAGTAATTTTATCTGTATTGGTTAAAATATAAATGTCTCAAAACACTTAAAGGTAAAGTTCACCCAAAAATTAAAATGTGCTGAAAATGTACTCACCCTGAGGACATCCAAAGTGTTGACGAGTTTAATCATCAGAACAGATTTAGAGAAATGTAGCATTACATCACTTGCTCATCAATGGGTCCTCTGCAGTGAATGGGTGCCGTCAGAATGAGAGTCCAAACAGCTGATAAAAACACCACAATAATTTATACAACACAAGTGCATCAATTGCATCTGAAGTGAAAGTTTTTTTTTAATCATTAAGATTTTTCAACTTCCAACCATTGCTACATTTAAGCTAAAATTGAAATCAAACGCAGATCAAGCACCATTTATAAGTGTATAAACAAATATGTTGGTGGATTTTGATGTGATAAGATAAGATTATTATTTTTTTTTTTTACTGGAGGAAATGTTACTATGGATTATGGAAAGTTATTTAGACAAGAAGCAACGGTTTAAAGTTAAAGTGATTTTGATGGATTTGCTGATTGTTTTTTTTCAGAAAATTCTTAATTTTGTACGAACTCTTAATTTGATTTTGTCGATGACATTGAAATATCTGATGCACTTTTGGGTAAAACTAGTGTAGCATTTTTAGCATTGTTGTTTTGTTTATGAATTTCTTGTTTATACATGGCATATTTTAATATAGAAATGTTGAAAAATGTTTCATAGTTCTTAGCTCAGTTGCATTGGCTCTGACAGTTGCTACAGAACAATACGCAAAGGCTAAGGAGATTAGAGTCAAACGTAGCAGGGAACCTCTCAGAATTAAAAAAATATATTTTTCCCATTCCCATTCTTTTGTATCCCCTAGCCTTTCTCTAGCCTGTCCTTAAAGATCTACTGCACACCACAATGCTGGGTGTATTTCACCCTTTAAAAGGATTCTTTTTTTTCTTTTTTTTGCATGAAACTAGACAGTTTCTTGGCCCTGAGTAGCATTTTGCATATTTGGCTCAGGCGTTCGGTAGCTAAGGTGATGAGATAAGCAAATCTGCCAATGAAAATATTTCATATGCGCAGTGAAAAGCACACCAGTGTTAAACGATCATTAAAATATTCTTTCTTCGTGATCCTTCAGAAATAATTCTAATATGCTGATTTGCTGCTTTTTTAAAGTTGTTTTGTCAACCGTGATTTACTGCAAAAAAAATAAATATAAAGATTTAATAAATAATTGTATATATTTTTTTACAGGTTTTTGTGTTAGTGTTATTTTCTCTAGTACCTGTAATAATATTTTTGGGGGCAGACACAGTGTGAACTGCGGTGAACACCGATGCTCTACCTGCTCATGTGTTTGGACACTGAGGGCTTGAGACTCTTCTGATATAAGCAATTATATAGTCCACGGGGAGCTGCTAGGATGAGTGAGCATTTACTTTTTATCTCCTCCTGTGTTTATCATTTCATAACCTCTTTTCTGTCTTGTCTGTTTAACGTTTCACTGAACCATTTCTACAAAAGCTTCACTTATAAAAGAACCACAGATGCTGGGGAAAGTTCGTTAGCTGCACTATAACGTTGCACTTTCTCAAAGAGCGTAAAGGACACCCTTGTTTTGGAGATGTTCTGACTTTATCATTTCATAGGTGTAAAGCTAGTCTCAGACAGCACACCCACAGACTGCCTACAGCCCGTTCACAGATCACAACAATGCCCAGAGCTCTGATTCTTGACTGATCGACTATCCAAAGGTTTTGTGTCAGGCTACTTGGAAACAAAGTTGTTTTTATGCACTTTGAGGAAGATCTGGTTACTAATCTAGATGCTTAGTAGCAAGTAAATTAAATATGCTTGGGCAAAACTGCATATTCTGATTTGTTTGGAGTTATTTATAATGAAATAGTCAGACTTAAACTATTTTTATAAATAAATGAAGTCCCGTGTTTCACTCTAAAACCTACCTGACATATATTTACTAGACATCAATCTGATCAAATAAAAGCTGGGTAGTTTAAGATTTGAAAATGAAGAAATGTGTAAATATAAGGGTTGTTATTTAACAGTTGTTATATAGAAAAGCTACTTGCAAAAAAAAAAAAATTGTTTGTTTAATAATTTTGTATAATATTTACAATAAAAATCATATTTTATAGTCATATCAAACGGGTCAAAAACTGTTGGAATTTGGCCTATGAAAACGCAAATAGGAAACATATATTTTTAAAATCAGTGTTCACTTAATGGTTAATATTATCCAGACAAAAATATTTGTCATTGTAATATTTTATTAAAATGGAATACGCTAACCTCCTCCTGAAATGAATTAAATTTTTGGCTTACGTCACCAGTCCCTCTTATAATCTCTCCCTTCCAATCATCCATCTCCTTTTTTTCAATGTTGACCACTTTTCACAATCCCAAAAGATCAATCCTATTTTACTCAGAAATACATTTGGTTTTGGAACTAAAATGAGTTGAACTGAATTGTGAACATTGTTTCATGTTGACTTTAATATTGTATGTAACATTTTTACGGTAATGCTATTACTTACTATCTGTCTGATGACGTCACCTGTACATTACACGGAGTATATTAAATGTAATCTGCCCTTGATTAAAGCTGCACAGAGCGCTGCGTCTTCATTTTAGCATTAGGCAGTCTGTTCACACACTGAGCTAATGGAGAGGAATGGATCATCTCTCTTTCTCTCTTACAGAACAGCCCTTGAATCCGCACTAACCTCATTAAACTGCCTGCATACGGGACATGAATAGAAAAATTAGGTTTGAGATGCACACATGCGAGTTCAGAGTCGCACATACACACCAGATGTCTCTGCCACATTCACTTTTAATCACATTAGAGCTTATTACAGTGCTGGCCTTCCGTTGTTTGGCTTTATCGATGATGTCACCCCTCTGTGCATGTCAGTGTGTGTGTGTGTGTGTGTGTGTGTGTGTGTGTTCACACATTTCTGATATATTGAGGTCAGTGGAGCACAGCACCTCTCCAGCAGGACATCCATCACTGTGTACTTCAAGAGAGGAGAGAGAGAGTGTAGTATGTACAGTCCTGTTGGTCAGAAAGCAGCTGGTTTATCACTTAACTTACAAAAAATATACTGTATATGGTAACATCTAAGTTACTGATTTTATTCAAGTTGAATAAAAAAACAGTTCACTGTGAGATGGGCTATACTGTGTGATTCATGCTCTGTGCTCCACAGACATACAAACAGATACATGTTAATATACACTAAAGAATGCTAGAGCCCATTTTCAGCTTAAAAAAATTATCTTCAGAATCAGAAAGAGATTTATTGCCAAGTATTCATGCATACAAGGAATTTGTTTTAGTGACATTAGCTTCCACTACACAGAGACAACATCACACAGCCAAAAAATAACAAATAAAAAAAATTGGCAAATAAATAAGTGTATAAACAATTGTGCTATAAATGATAAAGGAATAGATCCTAAATGATAATGGAATGGAGTCTTTTCATTGGTCAATGCTATTGTATGGCTTTAAAAATCTTGGAATAAAATCCTAAAGCCATTAGTGTTATTGTTAATTAAAACTATTAAAAATAGTTTTCAGTTATTTTATAAAAAGATCCAATAAAATTACATGTAAATATTAGATTAATATTACCTTGGTAATGAACTGAAATAGTTTACGCTAAAGTGGAAGTACTAAAATGACTAAAACAGAAAAAAAAAACTAAAGCTATATGTAAATATTAAAAGATGCCAAGAAATTTAAATTTAAAATAATAAACTCTCATTGAAAAGAAATTAAAATAGAAACTGATAGTATGAAACAAAAGCTAATTTAAAATATGTATAAATCCAATAATAAATACTAAAATAACACCGCAAGTCATATGGACCACACAAATAAAGTCACACAGGTTTGGAACAACATGGGAGTAAATAGTGATTAAACAGAGACAAGTATTATTTTATTTTTGGGGGGTGGGGGGGGGGGTGTGTGTGTGAACTATCCTTTCAAATATGACTGAATCAACCTGACAACATCAGGTTACACTAGTGACATTACACCTGATTTTTTTTTTGAGTAGATTGCATCTCTAAATAATTTTAATTGTGACAAAATACCCTTATTTTTAAATAAATAACACTCATAACATTTGAAACACGAAAAGCGTTGAAGTGCAACAAACATGAAACCATTTTTTAAAGGTTCAGATCAAGTGGAAATATATCCTTAAGCCAGCAACTGCAGATGCTTACGGTGTAGTCTAAGAGTCCTGTGGGTGTGTGTGTGTGTGTGTGTGTGTATTACTTGATATTCTGCAGAATGACATCATACAGAAGGTCTAAGTGGAAGGCGAGAGAGAGAGAGCGAGAGGATGATTTATAACAGTTTTGGGAAGTACACCTCCCTTCTTCACACACACAGCTACAAGACTGCTGCGAGACCTCATGCTGCTGTGAACCAAATAAAATGTCCTCCTTATTAAAATGTATAAAGTGTGAATATAATTAATGAATTTGCCCTGTTTTCAAACTGCCAGTCTCACTATTCGGTTGTCAGCTCATATCCCATGAACAAATTCAACCAGGATGTGCAGATTCCCAATAAGACAGAGGTTATGATGTTGATGCAGGATCACTAGTGGCTGCTGGCGTGTGTTGCTCTGTGAGCAGTGATCAATATGAATCAGAGTATATGAAGCAGCTGAGACTGTGGGTTAAATATCACTGTCTGTAACTGAGATGATCAATGGGGCGCTGTTTCCTGTTACTCTCTATTTATGCACCTTATAGATTTCCTCCCTTCACTGTTCAACCTCTCACCTCATGCGGCGCTTTGTCCTGTCCTGCTGTGTCTGTGTGCAGGAGAGGAGATGGGGAGTTAATGTGACAAAGAAAGAAAGAGGAAGTGTTACAGTGTGACTATGTTGCTGGGAATGGCTGATGTGTTCACTTTTAGAATATATGAAACGTTTGTTTAATTTGTCAAATATACACTTGTGGAATCAAACATATCGTATGTTGTTGTTTTTTATTAATTATTGTAAAGATTAAAAAAAGAATACATTTTATAAATATACAGGTACAGAACACATGAATGGTTTCATTTGTGACAAAAATGACGTGACATGGCACAAAACAATAAGAATCATTCAGGGCTTTTCAGAATATATTGGATTTTTATTTACGTATTTTTGTTCAGTTTTGATAAAATTTTATTTTATTCCAATTTTACAAATATGTACTCACAGAATGAGTATATTAAACTAGATGTTTCTGAGAAGATGCAAGTGGTCCTTTTTTATATGCAAAACTGATTATTGCTATCTGTTTGGTTAGGTTTACATTTACATCTCATTTATTCGTGCAGCAGATGGTCTTGTCCATAATGACTCAGAAATGAGGAATACAACAAAGCAATTCATCCTAAGCAGGCAGTAATATGAGAATTTTTATAATACAACGTTCCAGGATTGTTCAGAGGAGTACAGGAAAATAATAAAAATATGTATGTATTTGTTTATTTTTAATCTTTATTCTTCTATTGTGTGTCACTGGAGCATTCAGAGAGTTAGATTTGCCATACTGAAGCATTTATTAAATGCTGCCAGGAGATGCACAGAATGAGTGCAGTGCACAATATGCAGAAAATAGTTGGATGGAAACCAGTATATGATGTTGTAGTCTATATGGCTCAATTCCTTGGAATTTTTGGGATGCAGTTTGCAAATCCTAAAACTAGTCGCTTAGAAAAGCAGTAGCACATCTCTCCTCAACAAGCTGCATGATTCAGTAAAATATTCAGGTGCTTTCTAGAAAACGTGAATGATTCTGTTACCGTGTAAATGTGGATTATGTAGACACTATTCCACTGCCAGTTTCAATACAGAAAACCACATTCATTTGAATTTTACATGTGTGTTGTGTGTATATTCCCATGTGTGTATCTGCGTCCATGAGTGTTTGTAAAAATCCTGGACCCCCAAACATTTGAGCGCCTCAGATAATTCTAAATCCCATCTGCCGGCGATCTCTTTGAGCGTTTACACCAGCTGATCCCTCTCACCTCATCTTCCCTGATCAGAGCCTTAAACTGGGGCTTTGTCTTTAGATCCTGGAGAAGCGCAGGAGCAGTCTGCGTGTGTTTATGCGTGTTTGTCTATCAGAATGTGTGTCTTTCAAAGCAGATGCGTATTTAACACATGGTTAAGCATCGAATCCGTTCAGATTTAAAGTTCAGAGCTCTGCAGTAGGAGGACCTCTGGACTCCTTCTCTATGCTTTATTACATCTATATATGTTATATAGCAAACAAACATACAGAAACAAATCTGCGCTTGGTGCTAAGGAGCACAGGTTAGAGCATTCAAACAGACTCTTTTCAATAGCAAACAACTCAGAATAGAACAGCAGAAGGAAGAACGTGTCCACTTTCATACATAACTATAGAACTATAAAAGATTATCTCATATTTTATAACATTTGTTTTGTTGTCTCTTTTGCTTATCCCATGGGTGTGTAACAAAGAGCGAGAGAGAGGAGAAAAATGTATCTGAGACAGAAATGAAGAGAAGGGGTTAATGTCCATGACTCACAGCACTGACCGCTGAGATCAGATCAGCCGAACAGGACTGGAGTTTATTTATAGGGCTTATTGTTATGGAGGAGGTGTTAGTAGAATAATGCATTCTGAACTTTTCATGTGTATCTAGAGTCACAATTTCAGACCAATCAGGAACAAAAAAAAATAGCAAACATATTTCATTGAATGGATGGTTCTGACTCTATAGTCTGACTTAAAGAGTAAAAAAAAATAATGAAGTAAAATATTCTGCAAAGAAGAGGGCAAATTCTGCGGATTCTAGATGCGCAAAGTCAGTAGAGACAAATCCTAACAGACTCAAGGCTGTAATTAAAGCGAAAGGTGTTTCAACAAAATACTGACACGTGCAGGTGTTTTTTCTTCTTTTTTTTTTCAACTCAGTGATTCAGTTTTTTTTTCTAATATGTTGGTGTTATATCATTCACTTGGATGTTATAAGTTGCACTGATTAAATACAGCTGGATAAAAACAAAATGCATAAGTAATAAGGATAACTTTATTGCAAGAGATTGACAGCCACTGATTTTGGTAAGTTTTACATTTTGAAATAACACAGACAGGGTATCTTTCATAGCTTAAACATTAAAATACATATTATATATGAATTTTAATACACTTCACTTATTAATGTAGATATGTATTTCATACATCTATAATAAAATGAATGAGAAACAATGAGAAGCACTCATCTTTGGTCAATAATATGAAGTTTTTCCAAATTTGAAGCTTTTCGTTCTAATGTTATATTTTTCTCTCTCCATCTGATATGCATTTGAATGTATTAACACAGGTTTTGAATGACATGATGAACACATTGTGACAGAATTGCTCTTTTTGGGTGAACTGTCCCTTTAAGAGGATCCATCAGTAGAAAGAGGATGTGATTAGGATAGTTATTAGTAATAATGGCTGTGTCTGCCAGTGTAGGCTCTCTTTAGATGACATGTGGAGAGGAAACAGTCCGATTGTAGCCGGTTAGTTAAATCCCGCGGGAGTATCTCTGGCGTTTTTTTGACGTATGCTGAATGACTCGAGCCTCATGAATTAATGGAGTACTTCTGGTGTTTGTGTGTGCTTTTCTATCGTTAATCCTATACATATTTATATCGTCATGGTATTTCTGTGTCTCGTTGTGTATTTGTGAGAGTGTGTCATTTCTTTGTGGGCTGTTTCATGCTTGACTAATGGAGGGACTCAAGGTTATCACTTGAGCCTGGAACACGGAGATAGTCTGATCATGAGAGGCCAATTAAAACCTGTATAATGAGATATGATCTTCACTAAGACATGCGATACACACACAGACAGACGCACATACAGTAATGTGGCGCTGAAGGTCTTTTTTTCTGTGTTCGTCTGGTCTCCTTTCACTCTCTGACAACCCATAATCAACCCTGACAGAAAGATGCACAGACGATGGAGAGGAAATGCAATGTGTCTGTGTATGACTGTTCGTGATGGTAAAGTGGGCTTTTTAAAAGAAAAAGCAGAAAGGAAAATTCATTTTAATCAGTAAACAGACTCAGTCTATTTCAGACACCCACTATGCTGCCTACACATGAAAACACACACAGAAACAAACCCAAGGGGATTCGAGGTGGGCGAGTGAGTTGGATATATTCAGAGACAGACTTTTGAAACTCCCACACTCTAAAATATATCCGACACGTTTTCGCCTGAGCCCTGACAGGAAGCGTAATCGATCCGGACCACAAACGTTCACATAACAATCCAACATATGTTTGCATAATTAGGGGTTCAAGCACGCAGTGCTGAAACCCTATTGTAATTGTTAAGATTTTTATTAGGGGTTCAAGCACGCAGTGCTGAAACCCTATTGTAATTGTTAGGATTTTTATTATTATTATTATTATTATTATTATTATTATTCTTCCGCCCTAGAACTGAACGTGCAGCCCAAACCGTAAGGCCTAGAGAGCTGAAATTTGGACAGATCGTAGAGCTCATTTTGGGGAGAACTTATCAAAGTCTCAGCCCAATCGGCCAAACGGGGGCGCTATAGCGCAAAAAACAAAAATTTTGGACGTTTTTGGCCGTGAATCGTAAACAGTTAGCCATAAACTCAAAAACATGGCATCATAGCAATCCTTGGGTTAGCCCGAACAAAAGTGCACGGCGCCTTTTTGGGGTGTACGACGCACCGTTTTCTCGCAAAATCGAGCTATATCCGAAACCTACTTTTGCGAACTAGTCATAGGATTTTCAACCAATCAGAACCAAACCACTTCATAAATTTTCCCTGGACACTCAATATCAATAATTATCAAAAAAAAGTTGAAATTTCAATTCTTACGCGAAACAGTACACCAAAAAGCGTCTATGCTAACGTTAGCCAAATACTATTTTGACTATAACTCTTGAACGGAATGAGATATCTTCACCAAAATTGGTACACATATGTATGAGCTCAATCTTAGGTCAAATAAAAAAAATTGCATATCTCTGCCACTTGGGGGCGCAATAAGATTTAAAAAACACATAAATGGCTATAACCAGGCAACCGTTGGCTCGATCGACTTGAAAATTGGTATGCAGTGTCTTGGTCTGAAGGGGCACAAGTACCTATGAGGACATTTGCATATCTCAAAAAACATGGCCGCCATTGGCCAAACAAATTTAAGCACCTATTTGAAAGGTTTAACGGATGTTCATCGGAACGAAACTCGCTGGGTACGTTCGACTCATGAACCTTAAGGTCTGTAAGAATTTTGAAAGAAATTGGCCACTAGTTGGCGCTAACGAGTTTTATGGCTCTGTAATCACGTGGTGTTTCACATATCAACACAATATGCATATCATTTGATAGATCTCCTCATAATGCACAACTTTGCCTCAAGAACCATTGCTGTCAATCAAATCGTTCAATTGTTATTCACAAATATGTTAAAAACCTACTTTTGCGAACTAGTCCTAGGTTTTTTGTCCGATCGGAACCAAACCACTGCAGTAATAATCTGTGGACTCTCTAGATCAATAATTATCAAAAAAATGTTAAATTTTGTACTTTGGTTAGCGTTAAAGGGGTAATTAAGAAAAGGGGTGTGGCCAAACATACCCCAAAGCCTATAAAACCTAAACAAAAACTCTAAACTTTATGAAACTAGGGAAAAACATGTAACAGGTGACTCTTAACAAGCATGCAAAGTTTCAAGGAGATCGGACCATAGGTGGCGCTATAACAGTAGAAAAGGTCTCAAAACACAAGATTTATATGGTAAATGGCCTCAAATTGTTTGAAAATGCTAATATATTCTCTCAAAAACACTAGATCTTCACATCAAATGATAGATCTCCTCATTCTGAACAACTTTGCCTCTGGGACCAATGTTGTCAATAAAGCTGTTAATTAAATATTCAAGATTATTTAAAAAAGTTACTTTGCCAAAGTAGTCCAAGGCTTTAAGCTGAAAATCAATAAAACCACTGAAGTACAATTCTCTAGACTCTGAAGGTCAATAATTATCAAAAACATGTTGAACAATTGCATTTGGACAACTATAAACCAATAATTTTATAATATGTTATTTTCACAGTGTACACAAAGGCCTATTAATACAAACAGAAAGCCCACAAATTATCAAAACTGTGTAAAATAATGCCTAATTTCATTCTAAACAAGCATTCAAAATTTAAGAGAGATTGGGCAAAAAACATTACACTATAACAGTTATGTTTAAAAACAGTGTTGTTTGAGTAAATGCAATTTATAACCACTAGATGGCAGCGGAAGACCACTAATGGGCTCATTAAGCAAATTGAAACAGTACTTTTGAGAAGATTTATGAATTCATGCCTAAACAATAAATAAAAAAACACTGTTACAACATTTTAAATCTCACTGAGTTAAAGTTTTCCATTTTGTTCATACAGACTTATCAGTTTTTAAAATTTTGCCACATATGATTACAGTGAAACCTGAAAATGACATCCAAACTCTTAAAAACTAGTTTAATCATTTAATTTCAGTGCGTGTGTCTGTCTGTCAGCCTATTCTCCGTTTTGGATGTGTTTAACTGTCATCCATACGTCCAGGTTGGCTCAGACCACCTCAGAGGCCTTAATGTGCTTGAACCCCGTAAATGCTGCTTGCAGCTTTAATTATTAGGGGTTCAAGCACGCAGTGCTGAAACCCTATTGTAATTGTTAGGATTTTTATTATTATTATTATTATTATTATTAGGGGTTCAAGCACGCAGTGCTGAAACCCTATTGTATTTGTTAGGATTTTTATTATTATTATTATTAGGGGTTCAAGCACGCAGTGCTGAAACCCTATTGTAATTGTTAGGATTTTTAGGGGTTCAAGCACGCAGTGCTGAAACCCTATTGTAATTGTTAGGATTTTTATTATTATTATTATTATTATTCTTCTGCCCTAGAACTGAACGTGCAGCCCAAACCGTAAGGCGTAGAGAGCTGAAATTTGGACAGATCGTAGAGCTCAATTTGGGGAGAACTTATCAAAGTCTCAGCCCAATCGGCCTAACGGGGGCGCTACAGCGCAAAAAACAAAAATTTTGGACATTTTTGGCCGTAAATCGTATACCGTTAGCCGTAGACTCAAAAACATGGCATTGTTGTAATCCTTGGGTTAGCCCGAACAAAAGTGCACGGCGCCTTTTTGGGGTCTACGACGCACCGTTTTCTCGCAAAATCGAGCTATATCCGAAACCTACTTTTGCGAACTAGTCCTAGGATTTTCAACCAATCAGAACCAAACCACTTCATAAATATTCCCTGGACACTCAATATCAATAATTATTAAAAAAAAGTTGAAATTTCAATTCTTACGCGAAACAGTACGCCAAAAAGCGTCTATGCTAACGTTAGCCAAATACTATTTTGACTATAACTCTTGAACGGAATGAGATATCTTCACCAAACTCGATACACATATGTATGAGCTCAATCTTTGGTCAAATCAAAAAAATTGCGCATCTCTGCCACTTGGGGGCGCTATAAGATAGAAAAAACACATAAATTGCTATAACTAGGCAACCGTTGGCTCGATCAACTTGAAAATCGGTATGCAGTGTCTTGGTCTGAAGGGGCACAAGTACTTATGAGGACATTTGCATATCTCAAAAAACATGGCCGTCATTGGCCAAACAAATTTAAGCACCTATTTGAAAGGGTTAACGGATGTTGATCGGAACGAAACTCGCTGGGTACGTTCGACTCATGAACCTTAAGGTCTGTAAGAATTTTGAAAGAAATCGGCCACTAGTTGGCGCTAACGAGTTTTATGACTCTGTAATCACGTGGCGTTTCACGTATCAACACAATATGCATATCATTTGATAGATCTCCTCGTAATGCACAACTTTGCCTCAAGAACCATTGCTGTCAATCAAATCGTTCAATTGTTATTCACAAATATGTTAAAAACCTACTTTTGCGAACTAGTCCTAGGTTTTTTGCCCGATCGGAACCAAACCACTGCAGTAATATTCTGTGGACTGTCTAGATCAATAATTATTAAAAAAATGTTGAATTTTGTCCTTTGGTTAGCTGTAACCGGGTAATTTAGAAAAAGGGGTGTGGCCAAACATACCCCAAAGCCTATAAAACCTAAAGGAAAACTCAAAACTGTATGAAACTCAGTGAAATCATGTATCAGGTGACTCTTAACAAGCATGCAAAGTTTCATGGAGATCAGACCATAGGTGGCGCTATAACAGTAGAAAAGGTCTCAAAACACAAGATTTATATGGTAAATGGCCCCAAATTGTTTGAAAATGCTCATATATTCACTCAAAAACACTAAATCTTCATATCATATGATAGATCTCCTCATTCTGAACAACTTTGCCTCTGGGACCAATGTTGTCAATAAAGCTGTTAATTAAATATTCAAGATTATTTAAAAAAGTTACTTTGGCATACTTGTGATACGGTTTAAGCTGAAAATCAATAAAACTACTGAAGTACAATTCTCTAGACTCTGAAGGTCAATAATTATCAAAAACATGTTGAACAATTGCATTTGGGCAACTATAAACCAGTCATTTTATAATATGTTCTTTTCATAGTGCACACAAAGGCCTATTAATACAAACAGAAAGCCCACAAATTATCAAAACTGTGTAAAACAATGCATAATTTCATTCTAAACAAGCATGCAAAATTTAAGCGAGATTGGGCAAAAAAAAAACAAAAAAAAAACACTATAACAGTTATGTTTAAAAACAGTGTTGCTTGAGTAAATGCAATTTATAACCTCTAGATGGCAGTGGAAGACCACTAATGGGCTCATTCAGTTAAGTTGAACATTACTGTTGAAAGGATTCATGAATTCATCCCAAAACATTAAAAATGTAACTGTTATAACATTTTAAATCTCATTGAGTCAATGTTTTCCATTTTGTTCTTACAGATATATCAGTTTTTACTATTTTGCCACATTGTGATTACAGTTTAACCTGAAAATGACATCTAAACTCTTAAAAAGAGAAGACTTGCAATAAGTTTATTGTCACCTATCACTTATTTCAAATACCTATATCTGCAACAAAATGTTTGTGCATGTATATGTGTGTCTTTCTGTGTGTGTGTGTGTGTGTGCATATGCTTATAGAGTATACATATATTAGTCTAATCATTTACTTTCAGTGTGTGTGTCTGTCTGTTAGCCTGTTCTCCATTTTGGATGTGTTTAACTGTCATCCATGCATCCAGGTTGGCTCAGACCACCTCAGAGGCCTTAATGTGCTTGAACCCCGGTAAATGCTGCTTGCAGCTTTAATTATTATTATTATTATTATTATTATTATTCTTCCGCCCTAGAACTGAACGTGCAGCCCAAACCGTAAGGCCTAGAGAGCTGAAATTTGGATAGATCGTAGAGCTCATTTTGGGGAGAACTTATCAAAGTCTCAGCCCAATCGGCCAAACGGGAGCGCTATAGCGCAAAAAACAAAAATTTTGGACGTTTTTGGCCGTGAATCGTAAACCGTTAGCCATAAACTCAAAAACATGGCATCATAGCAATCCTTGGGTTAGCCCGAACAAAAGTGCACGGCGCCTTTTTGGGGTCTACGACACACCGTTTTCTCGCAAAATCGAGCTATATCCGAAACCTACTTTTGCGAACTAGTCCTAGGATTTTCAACCAATCAGAACCAAACCACTTCAGAAATATTCCCTGGACACTCAATATCAATAATTATCAAAAAAAAGTTGAAATTTCAATTTTTACGCGAAACAGTATGCCAAAAAGCGTCTATAGTAACGTTGGCCAAATGCTATTTTAACTATAACTCTTGAACGGAATGAGATAACTTCACCAAACTTGGTACACATATGTACGAGCTCAATTTTGGGTAAAATAAAAAAAAATGCGCATCTCTGCCACTTGGGGGCGCAATAAGATAGAAAAAACACATAAATGGCTATAACTAGGCAACCGTTGGCTCGATCGACTTGAAAATTGGTATGCAGTGTCTTGGTCTGAAGGGGCACAAGTACCTATGAGGACATTTGCATATCTCAAAAAACATGGCCGCCATTGGCCAAACAATTTTAAGCACCTATTTGAAAGGGTTAACGGATGTTGATCGGAACGAAACTCGCTGGGTACGTTCGACTCATGAACCTTAAGGTCTGTAAGAATTTTGAAAGAAATCGGCCACTAGTTGGCGCTAACGAGTTGTATGGCTCTGTAATCACGTGGTGTTTCACATATCAACACAATATGCATATCATTTGATAGATCTCCTCATAATGCACAACTTTGCCTCAAGAACCATTGCTGTCAATCAAATCGTTCAATTGTTATTCACAAATATGTTAAAAACTTACTTTTGCGAACTAGTCCTAGATTTTTTGCCCGATCAGAACCAAACCACTGCAGTAATATTCTGTGGACTCTCTAGATCAATAATTATCAAAAAAATGTTGAATTTTGTCCTTTGGTTAGCTGTAAAGGGGTAATTTAGAAAAAGGGGTGTGGCCAAACATACCCCAAAGCCTATAAAACCTAAACGAAAACTCAAAACTTTATGAAACTAGGTGAAATCATGTAACAGGTGACTCTCAACAAGGCTGCAAAGTTTCATGGAGATTGATCCATAGGTGGCGCTATAACAGTAGAAAAGGTCTCATAACACAAGATTTAGATGGTAAATGGCCTCAAACTGTTTGAAAATGCACATATATTCACTCAAAAACACCAAATCTTCATATCATATGATAGATCTCCTCATTCTGAAAAACTTTGCCTCTGGGACCAATTTTGTCAATAAATCTGTTAATTAAATATTCAAGATTATTTGAAAAAGTTACTTTGGCAAAGTATTCCAAGGCTTTAAGCTGAAAATCAATAAAACCACTGAAGTACAATTCTCTAGACTCAGAAGGTCAATAATTATCAAAAACATGTTAAACAATTGCATTTGGACAATTATAAACCAGTAATTTTATAATATGTTATTTGCATAGTGTACACAAAGGCCTATTAATACAAACAGAAAGCCCACAAATTATCAAAACTGTGTAAAATAATGCATAATTTCATTCTAAACGAGCATGCCATGTTTAAGAGATATTGGGCAAAAAACACTAAGAGTTAAAAGGATTAACACATTGATGTATGAGAAATTGCCATTTATAACCACTAGATGGCAGCGGAAAACCACTAATGGGCTCAATCAGCTAACTTAAACTGTACAGTTGAAAGGATGTAATGCCTAAACAATACAAAAAACACTCTTACAACATTTCAAATCTCATTGAGTTAAAGTTTTCCATTTTGTTCATTCAGACATATCAGTTTTTAAAATTTTACCACATTATGATTACAGTGAAACCTGAAAATGACATCTAAAATCTTAAAAACGAGTTTAATCATTTAATTTCAGTGTGTGTGTCTGTCTGTTAGCCTATTCTCCATTTTGGATGTGTTTAACGGCCATCCATATATGTCCAGGTTGGCTCTGACCACCTAAGATCCCTTAAGTGCTTGAACCCCGTAAATGCTGCTTGCAGCTTTAATTATTATTATTATTATTATTATTATTATTCTTCCGCCGTAAAACTGAACGTGCAGCCCAAACCGTAAGGCCTAGAGAGCTGAAATTTGGACAGATCGTAGAGCTCAATTTGGGGAGAACTTATCAAAGTCTCAGCCCAATCGGCCTAACGGGGGCGCTACAGCGCAAAAAACAAAAATTTTGGACATTTTTGGCCGTAAATCGTATACCGTTAGCCGTAGACTCAAAAACATGGCATTGTTGCAATCCTTGGGTTAGCCCGAACAAAAGTGCACGGCGCCTTTTTGGGGTCTACGACGCACCGTTTTCTCGCAAAATCGTGCTATATCCGAAACCTACTTTTGCGAACTAGTCCTAGGATTTTCAACCAATCAGAACCAAACCACTTCATAAATATTCCCTGGACATTCAATATCAATAATTATCAAAAAAAAGTTGAAATTTCAATTCATACGCGAAACAGTACACCAAAAAGCATCTATGCTAACGTTAGCCAAATGCTATTTTGACTATAACTCTTGAACGGAATGAGATATCTTCACCAAACTCGGTATACTTATGTATGAGCTCAATCTTTGGTCAAATCAAAAAAATTGCGCATCTCTGCCACTTGGGGGCGCAATAAGATTTAAAAAACACATAAATGGCTATAACTAGGCAACCGTTGGCTCGATCGACTCGAAAATTGGTATGCAGTGTCTTGGTCTGAAGGGGCACAAGTACCTATGAGGACATTTGCATATCTCAAAAAACATGGCTGCCATTGGCCAAACAAATTTAAGCACCTATTTGAAAGGGTTAACGGATGTTGATCGGAACGAAACTCGCTGGGTACGTTTGACTCATGAACCTCAAGGTCTGTAAGAATTTTGAAAGAAATCGGCCACTAGTTGGCGCTAACGAGTTTTATGGCTCTGTAATCACGTGGTGTTTCACATATCAACACAATATGCATATCATTTGATAGATCTCCTCATAATGCACAACTTTGCCTCAAGAACCATTGCTGTCAATCAAATCGTTCAATTGTTATTCACAAATATGTTAAAAACCTACTTTTGCGAACTAGTCCTAGGTTTTTTGTCCGATCGGAACCAAACCACTGCAGTAATATTCTGTGGACTCTGTAGATCAATAATTATTAAAAAAATGTTGAATTTTGTCCTTTGGTTAGCTGTAAGGGGGTAATATAGAAAAAGGGGTGTGGCCAAACATACCCCAAAGCCTATAAAACCTAAACGAAAACTCAAAACTTTATGAAACTCACTGAAATCATGTAACAGGTGACTCTTAACAAGCATGCAAAGTTTCATGGAGATCAGACCATAGGTGGCGCTATAACAGTAGAAAAGGTCTCAAAACACAAGATTTATATGGTAAATGGCCTCAAATTGTTTGGAAATGTTCATATATTCACTCAAAAACACTAAATCTTCATATCATATGATAAATCTCCTCATTCTGAACAACTTTGCCTCTGGGACCAATGTTGTCAATAAAGCTGTTAATTAAATATTCAAGATTATTTAAAAAAGTTACTTTGGCATACTTGTGATAGGGTTTAAGATGAAAATCAATAAAACCACTGAAGTACAATTCTCTAGACTCTGAAGGTCAATAATTATCAAAAACATGTTGAACAATTGCATTTGGGCAACTATAAACCAGTCATTTCATAATATGTTCTTTTCATAGTGCACACAAAGGCCTATTAATACAATCAGAAAGCCCACAAATAATCAAAACTGTGTAAAATAATGCATAATTTCATTCTAAACAAGCATGCAAAATTTAAGAGAGATTGGGCAAAAAAAAAAAATAACACTATAACAGTTATGTTTAAAAACAGTGTTCTTGGAGTAAATGCAATTTATAACCACTAGATGGCAGCGGAAGACCACTAATGGGCTCATTCAGTAAAGTTGAACAGTACTGTTGAAAGGATTCATGAATTCATGCCAAAACATTAAAAAATGAACTGTTATAACATTTTAAATCTCATTGAGTCAATGTTTTCCATTTTGTTCATACAGATATATCAGTTTTTAAAATTTTGCCACATTATGATTACAGTTTAACCTCAAAATGACATCTAAACTCTTAAAAAGAGAAGACTTGCAATAAGTTTATTATCACCTATCACTTATTTCAAATACCTATATCTGCAACAAAATGTTTGTGCATGTATATGTGTGTCTTTGTGTGTGTGTGTGTGTGTGTGTGTGTGTGTGTGTGCATATGCTTATAGAGTATTAATATATTAGTCTAATTATTTACTTTCAGTGTGTGTGTCTGTCTGTTAGCCTGTTCTCCATTTTGGATGTGTTTAACTGTCATCCATACATCCAGGTTGGCCGAGACCACCTCAGAGGCCTTAATGTGCTTGAACCCCGGTAAACGCTGCTTGCAGCTTTAATTAGGGGTTCAAGCACGCAGTGCTGAAACCCTATTGTATTTGTTAGGATTTTTATTATTATTATTATTATTAGGGGTTCAAGCACGCAGTGCTGAAACCCTATTGTATTTGTTAGGATTTTTATTATTATTATTATTATTATTATTATTATTATTATTATTCTTCTGCCCTAGAACTGAACGTGCAGCCCAAACCGTAAGGCGTAGAGAGCTGAAATTTGGACAGATCGTAGAGCTCAATTTGGGGAGAACTTATCAAAGTCTCAGCCCAATCGGCCTAACGGGGGCGCTACAGCGCAAAAAACAAAAATTTTGGACATTTTTGGCCGTAAATCGTATACCGTTAGCCGTAGACTCAAAAACATGGCATTGTTGCAATCCTTGGGTTAGCCCGAACAAAAGTGCACGGCGCCTTTTTGGGGTCTACGACGCACCGTTTTCTCGCAAAATCGAGCTATATCCGAAACCTACTTTTGCGAACTAGTCCTAGGATTTTCAACCAATCAGAACCAAACCACTTCATAAATATTCCCTGGACACTCAATATCAATAATTATTAAAAAAAAGTTGAAATTTCAATTCTTACGCGAAACAGTACGCCAAAAAGCGTCTATGCTAACGTTAGCCAAATACTATTTTGACTATAACTCTTGAACGGAATGAGATATCTTCACCAAACTCGGTACACATATGTATGAGCTCAATCTTTGGTCAAATCAAAAAAATTGCGCATCTCTGCCACTTGGGGGCGCTATAAGATAGAAAAAACACATAAATTGCTATAACTAGGCAACCGTTGGCTCGATCAACTTGAAAATCGGTATGCAGTGTCTTGGTCTGAAGGGGCACAAGTACTTATGAGGACATTTGCATATCTCAAAAAACATGGCCGTCATTGGCCAAACAAATTTAAGCACCTATTTGAAAGGGTTAACGGATGTTGATCGGAACGAAACTCGCTGGGTACGTTCGACTCATGAACCTTAAGGTCTGTAAGAATTTTGAAAGAAATCGGCCACTAGTTGGCGCTAACGAGTTTTATGGCTCTGTAATCACGTGGTGTTTCACATATCAACACAATATGCATATCATTTGATAGATCTCCTCGTAATGCACAACTTTGCCTCAAGAACCATTGCTGTCAATCAAATCGTTCAATTGTTATTCACAAATATGTTAAAAACCTACTTTTGCGAACTAGTCCTAGGTTTTTTGCCCGATCGGAACCAAACCACTGCAGTAATATTCTGTGGACTCTCTAGATCAATAATTATTAAAAAAATGTTGAATTTTGTCCTTTGGTTAGCTGTAACCGGGTAATTTAGAAAAAGGGGTGTGGCCAAACATACCCCAAAGCCTATAAAACCTAAAGGAAAACTCAAAACTGTATGAAACTCAGTGAAATCATGTATCAGGTGACTCTTAACAAGCATGCAAAGTTTCATGGAGATCAGACCATAGGTGGCGCTATAACAGTAGAAAAGGTCTCAAAACACAAGATTTATATGGTAAATGGCCCCAAATTGTTTGAAAATGCCCATATATTCACTCAAAAACACTAAATCTTCATATCATATGATAGATCTCCTCATTCTGAACAACTTTGCCTCTGGGACCAATGTTGTCAATAAAGCTGTTAATTAAATATTCAAGATTATTTTAAAAAGTTACTTTGGCATACTTGTGATACGGTTTAAGATGAAAATCAATAAAACCACTGAAGTACAATTCTGTAGACTCTGAAGGTCAATAACTATCAAAAACATGTTGAACAATTGCATTTGGACAACTATAAACCAGTAATTTTATAATATGTTCTTTTCATAGTGTACACAAAGGCCTATTAATACAAACAGAAAGCCCACACATTATCAAAACTGTGTAAAACAATGCATAATTTCATTCTAAACAAGCATGCAAAATTTAAGAGAGATTGGGCAAAAAAAAAAAAAAAAAAAAACACTATAACAGTTATGTTTAAAAACAGTGTTGCTTGAGTAAATGCAATTTATAACCTGTAGATGGCAGTGGAAGACCACTAATGGGCTCATTCAGTTAAGTTGAACAGTACTGTTGAAAGGATTCATGAATTCATCCCAAAACATTAAAAATGTAACTGTTGTAACATTTTAAATCTCATTGAGTCAATGTTTTCCATTTTGTTCTTACAGATATATCAGTTTTTACTATTTTGCCACATTGTGATTACAGTTTAACCTGAAAATGACATCTAAACTCTTAAAAAGAGAAGACTTGCAATAAGTTTATTGTCACCTATCACTTATTTCAAATACCTATATCTGCAACAAAATGTTTGTGCATGTATATGTGTGTCTTTCTGTGTGTGTGTGTGTGTGTGTGTGTGCATATGCTTATAGAGTATACATATATTAGTCTAATCATTTACTTTCAGTGTGTGTGTCTGTCTGTTAGCCTGTTCTCCATTTTGGATGTGTTTAAATGTCATCCATGCATCCAGGTTGGCTCAGACCACCTCAGAGGCCTTAATGTGCTTGAACCCCGGTAAATGCTGCTTGCAGCTTTAATTATTATTATTATTATTATTATTATTATTCTTCTGCCCTAGAACTGAACGTGCAGCCCAAACCGTAAGGCGTAGAGAGCTGAAATTTGGACAGATCGTAGAGCTCAATTTGGGGAGAACTTATCAAAGTCTCAGCCCAATCGGCCTAACGGGGGCGCTACAGCGCAAAAAACAAAAATTTTGGACATTTTTGGCCGTAAATCGTATCCCGTTAGCCGTAGACTCAAAAACATGGCATTGTTGCAATCCTTGGGTTAGCCCGAACAAAAGTGCACGGCGCCTTTTTGGGGTCTACGACGCACCGTTTTCTCGCAAAATCGAGCTATATCCGAAACCTACTTTTGCGAACTAGTCCTAGGATTTTCAACCAATCAGAACCAAACCACTTCATAAATATTCCCTGGACACTCAATATCAATAATTATTAAAAAAAAGTTGAAATTTCAATTCTTACGCGAAACAGTACGCCAAAAAGCGTCTATGCTAACGTTAGCCAAATACTATTTTGACTATAACTCTTGAACGGAATGAGATATCTTCACCAAACTCGGTACACATATGTATGAGCTCAATCTTTGGTCAAATCAAAAAAATTGCTCATCTCTGCCACTTGGGGGCGCTATAAGATAGAAAAAACACATAAATTACTATAACTAGGCAACCGTTGGCTCGATCAACTTGAAAATCGGTATGCAGTGTCTTGGTCTGAAGGGGCACAAGTACTTATGAGGACATTTGCATATCTCAAAAAACATGGCCGTCATTGGCCAAACAAATTTAAGCACCTATTTGAAAGGGTTAACGGATGTTGATCGGAACGAAACTCGCTGGGTACGTTCGACTCATGAACCTTAAGGTCTGTAAGAATTTTGAAAGAAATCGGCCACTAGTTGGCGCTAACGAGTTTTATGGCTCTGTAATCACGTGGTGTTTCACATATCAACACAATATGCATATCATTTGATAGATCTCCTCGTAATGCACAACCTTGCCTTAAGAACCATTGCTGTCAATCAAATCGTTCAATTGTTATTCACAAATATGTTAAAAACCTACTTTTGCGAACTAGTCCTAGGTTTTTTGCCCGATCGGAACCAAACCACTGCAGTAATATTCTGTGGACTCTCTAGATCAATAATTATTAAAAAAATGTTGAATTTTGTCCTTTGGTTAGCTGTAACCGGGTAATTTAGAAAAAGGGGTGTGGCCAAACATACCCCAAAGCCTATAAAACCTAAAGGAAAACTCAAAACTGTATGAAACTCAGTGAAATCATGTATCAGGTGACTCTTAACAAGCATGCAAAGTTTCATGGAGATCAGACCATAGGTGGCGCTATAACAGTAGAAAAGGTCTCAAAACACAAGATTTAGATGGTAAATGGCCCCAAATTGTTTGAAAATGCTCATATATTCACTCAAAAACACTAAATCTTCATATCATATGATAGATCTCCTCATTCTGAACAACTTTGCCTCTGGGACCAATGTTGTCAATAAAGCTGTTAATTAAATATTCAAGATTATTTTAAAAAGTTACTTTGGCATACTTGTGATACGGTTTAAGATGAAAATCAATAAAACCACTGAAGTACAATTCTGTAGACTCTGGAGGTCAATAATTATCAAAAACATGTTGAACAATTGCATTTGGACAACTATAAACCAGTAATTTTATAATATGTTCTTTTCATAGTGTACACAAAGGCCTATTAATACAAACAGAAAGCCCACACATTATCAAAACTGTGTAAAACAATGCATAATTTCATTCTAAACAAGCATGCAAAATTTAAGCGAGATTGGGCAAAAAAAAAAAAAAAAAAAACACTATAACAGTTATGTTTAAAAACAGTGTTGCTTGAGTAAATGCAATTTATAACCTCTAGATGGCAGTGGAAGACCACTAATGGGCTCATTCAGTTAAGTTGAACATTACTGTTGAAAGGATTCATGAATTCATCCCAAAACATTAAAAATGTAACTGTTATAACATTTTAAATCTCATTGAGTCAATGTTTTCCATTTTGTTCTTACAGATATATCAGTTTTTACTATTTTGCCACATTGTGATTACAGTTTAACCTGAAAATGACATCTAAACTCTTAAAAAGAGAAGACTTGCAATAAGTTTATTGTCACCTATCACTTATTTCAAATACCTATATCTGCAACAAAATGTTTGTGCATGTATATGTGTGTCTTTCTGTGTGTGTGTGTGTGCATATACTTATAGAGTATACATATATTAGTCTAATCATTTACTTTCAGTGTGTGTGTCTGTCTGTTAACCTGTTCTCCATTTTGGATGTGTTTAAATGTCATCCATGCATCCAGGTTGGCTCAGACCACCTCAGAGGCCTTAATGTGCTTGAACCCCGGTAAATGCTGCTTGCAGCTTTAATTAGGGGTTCAAGCACGCAGTGCTGAAACCCTATTGTATTTGTTAGGATTTTTATTATTATTATTATTATTATTATTATTATTATTATTATTATTATTATTCTTCTGCCCTAGAACTGAACGTGCAGCCCAAACCGTAAGGCCTAGAGAGCTGAAATTTGGACAGATCGTAGAGCTCAATTTGGGGAGAACTTATCAAAGTCTCAGCCCAATCGGCCTAACGGGGGCGCTACAGCGCAAAAAGCAAAAATTTTGGACATTTTTGGCCGTAAATCGTATACCGTTAGCCGTAGACTCAAAAACATGGCATTGTTGCAATCCTTGGGTTAGCCCGAACAAAAGTGCACGGCGCCTTTTTGGGGTCTACGACGCACCGTTTTCTCGCAAAATCGAGCTATATCCGAAACCTACTTTTGCGAACTAGTCCTAGGATTTTCAACCAATCAGAACCAAACCACTTCATAAATATTCCCTGGACACGCAATATCAATAATTATCAAAAAAAAGTTGAAATTTCAATTCTTACGCGAAACAGTACGCCAAAAAGCGTCTATGCTAACGTTAGCCAAATGCTATTTTGACTATAACTCTTGAACGGAATGAGATATCTTCACCAAACTCGGTACACTTATGTATGAGCTCAATCTTTGGTCAAATCAAAAAAATTGCGCATCTCTGCCACTTGGGGGCGCTATAAGATAGAAAAAACACATAAATTGCTATAACTAGGCAACCGTTGGCTCGATCGACTTGAAAATCGGTATGCAGTGTCTTGGTCTGAAGGGGCACAAGTACTTATGAGGACATTTGCATATCTCAAAAAACATGGCCGTCATTGGCCAAACAAATTTAAGCACCTATTTGAAAGGGTTAACGGATGTTGATCGGAACGAAACTCGCTGGGTACGTTCGACTCATGAACCTTAAGGTCTGTAAGAATTTTGAAAGAAATCGGCCACTAGTTGGCGCTAACGAGTTTTATGGCTCTGTAATCACGTGGTGTTTCACATATCAACACAATATGCATATCATTTGATAGATCTCCTCGTAATGAACAACTTTGCCTCAAGAACCATTGCTGTCAATCAAATCGTTCAATTGTTATTCACAAATATGTTAAAAACCTACTTTTGCGAACTAGTCCTAGGTTTTTTGCCCGATCGGAACCAAACCACTGCAGTAATATTCTGTGGACTCTCTAGATCAATAATTATTTAAAAAATGTTGAATTTTGTCCTTTGGTTAGCTGTAACCGGGTAATTTAGAAAAAGGGGTGTGGCCAAACATACCCCAAAGCCTATAAAACCTAAAGGAAAACTCAAAACTGTATGAAACTCAGTGAAATCATGTATCAGGTGACTCTTAACAAGCATGCAAAGTTTCATGGAGATCAGACCATAGGTGGCGCTATAACAGTAGAAAAGGTCTCAAAACACAAGATTTATATGGTAAATGGCCCCAAATTGTTTGAAAATGCTCATATATTCACTCAAAAACACTAAATCTTCATATCATATGATAGATCTCCTCATTCTGAACAACTTTGCCTCTGGGACCAATGTTGTCAATAAAGCTGTTAATTAAATATTCAAGATTATTTTAAAAAGTTACTTTGGCATACTTGTGATACGGTTTAAGATGAAAATCAATAAAACCACTGAAGTACAATTCTGTAGACTCTGAAGGTCAATAATTATCAAAAACATGTTGAACAATTGCATTTGGACAACTATAAACCAGTAATTTTATAATATGTTCTTTTCATAGTGTACACAAAGGCCTATTAATACAAACAGAAAGCCCACACATTATCAAAACTGTGTAAAACAATGCGTAATTTCATTCTAAACAAGCATGCAAAATTTAAGAGAGATTGGGCAAAAAAAAAAAAAAAACACTATAACAGTTATGTTTAAAAACAGTGTTGCTTGAGTAAATGCAATTTATAACCTCTAGATGGCAGTGGAAGACCACTAATGGGCTCATTCAGTTAAGTTGAACAGTACTGTTGAAAGGATTCATGAATTCATCCCAAAACATTAAAAATGTAACTGTTATAACATTTTAAATCTCATTGAGTCAATGTTTTCCATTTTGTTCTTACAGATATATCAGTTTTTACTATTTTGCCACATTGTGATTACAGTTTAACCTGAAAATGACATCTAAACTCTTACAAAGAGAAGACTTGCAATAAGTTTATTGTCACCTATCACTTATTTCAAATACCTATATCTGCAACAAAATGTTTGTGCATGTATATGTGTGTCTTTCTGTGTGTGTGTGTGTGCATATGCTTATAGAGTATACATATATTAGTCTAATCATTTACTTTCAGTGTGTGTGTCTGTCTGTTAGCCTGTTCTCCATTTTGGATGTGTTTAAATGTCATCCATGCATCCAGGTTGGCTCAGACCACCTCAGAGGCCTTAATGTGCTTGAACCCCGGTAAATGCTGCTTGCAGCTTTAATTATTATTATTATTCTTCTGCCCTAGAACTGAACGTGCAGCCCAAACCGTAAGGCCTAGAGAGCTGAAATTTGGACAGATCGTAGAGCTCAATTTGGGGAGAACTTATCAAAGTCTCAGCCCAATCGGCCTAACGGGGGCGCTACAGCGCAAAAAACAAAAATTTTGGACATTTTTGGCCGTAAATCGTATACCGTTAGCCGTAGACTCAAAAACATGGCATTGTTGCAATCCTTGGGTTAGCCCGAACAAAAGTGCACGGCGCCTTTTTGGGGTCTACGACGCACCGTTTTCTCGCAAAATCAAGCTATATCCGAAACCTACTTTTGCGAACTAGTCCTAGGATTTTCAACCAATCAGAACCAAACCACTTCAGAAATATTCCCTGGACACTCAATATCAATAATTATCAAAAAAAAGTTGAAATTTCAATTCATACGCGAAAAGGTACACCAAAAAGCGTCTATGCTAACGTTAGCCAAATGCTATTTTAACTATAACTCTTGAACGGAATGAGATATCTTCACCAAACTCGGTACACATATGTATGAGCTCAATCTTTGGTCAAATCAAAAAAATTGCGCATCTCTGCCACTTGGGGGCGCTATAAGATAGAAAAAACACATAAATGGCTATAACTAGGCAACCGTTGGCTCGATCGACTTGAAAATTGGTATGCAATGTCTTGGTCTGAAGGGGCACAAGTACCTATGAGGACATTTGCATATCTCAAAAAAACATGGCCGCCATTGGCCAAACAACTTTAAGCACCTATTTGAAAGGGTTAACGGATGTTGATCGGAACGAAACTCGCTGGGTACGTTCGACTCATGAACCTTAAGGTCTGTAAGAATTTTGAAAGAAATCGGCCACTAGTTGGCGCTAACGAGTTTTATGGCTCTGTTATCACGTGGTGTTTCACATATCAACACAATATGCATATCATTTGATTGATCTCCTCATAATGCACAACTTTGCCTCAAGAACCATTGCTGTCAATCAAATCGTTCAATTGTTATTCACAAATATGTTAAAAACCTACTTTTGCGAACTAGTCCTAGGTTTTTTGTCCGATCGGAACCAAACCACTGCAGTAATATTCTCTGGACTCTGTAGATCAATAATTATTAAAAAAATGTTGAATTTTGTCCTTTGGTTAGCTGTAAAGGGGTAATATAGAAAAAGGGGTGTGGCCAAACATACCCCAAAGCCTATAAAACCTAAACGAAAACTCAAAACTTTATGAAACTCAGTGAAATCATGTAACAGGTGACTCTTAACAAGCATGCAAAGTTTCATGGAGATCAGACCATAGGTGGCGCTATAACAGTAGAAAAGGTCTCAAAACACAAGATTTATATGGTAAATGGCCTCAAATTGTTTGAAAATGTTCATATATTCACTCAAAAACACTAGATCTTCATATCATATGATAAATCTCCTCATTCTGAACAACTTTGCCTCTGGGACCAATGTTGTCAATAAAGCTGTTAATTGAATATTCAAGATTATTTAAAAAAGTTACTTTGGCATACTTGTGATACGGTTTAAGATGAAAATCAATAAAACCACTGAAGTACAATTCTGTAGACTCTGAAGGTCAATAATTATCAAAAACATGTTGAACAATTGCATTTGGACAACTATAAACCAGTAATTTTATAATATGTTATTTTCATAGTGTACACAAAGGCCTATTAATACAAACAGAAAGCCCACACATTATCAAAACTGTGTAAAACAATGCATAATTTCATTCTAAACAAGCATGCAAAATTTAAGAGAGATTGGGCAAAAAAAAAACAAAAAAAAAACACTATAACAGTTATGTTTAAAAACAGTGTTGCTTGAGTAAATGCAATTTATAACCTCTAGATGGCAGTGGAAGACCACTAATGGGCTCATTCAGTTAAGTTGAACAGTACTGTTGAAAGGATTCATGAATTCATCCCAAAACATTAAAAATGTAACTGTTATAACATTTTAAATCTCATTGAGTCAATGTTTTCCATTTTGTTCTTACAGATATATCAGTTTTTACTATTTTGCCACATTGTGATTACAGTTTAACCTGAAAATGACATCTAAACTCTTAAAAAGAGAAGACTTGCAATAAGTTTATTGTCACCTATCACTTATTTCAAATACCTATATCTGCAACAAAATGTTTGTGCATGTATATGTGTGTCTTTCTGTGTGTGTGTGTGTGTGTGTGTGTGCATATGCTTATAGAGTATACATATATTAGTCTAATCATTTACTTTCAGTGTGTGTGTCTGTCTGTTAGCCTGTTCTCCATTTTGGATGTGTTTAACTGTCATCCATGCATCCAGGTTGGCTCAGACCACCTCAGAGGCCTTAATGTGCTTGAACCCCGGTAAATGCTGCTTGCAGCTTTAATTAGGGGTTCAAGCACGCAGTGCTGAAACCCTATTGTAATTGTTAAGATTTTTATTATTATTATTATTCTTCCGCCTTAAAACTGAACGTGCAGCCCAAACCGTAAGGCCTAGAGAGCTGAAACTTGGTCAGATGGTAGTAGTCCTGCTCGCTACTCAGATACAAAAAACCGGCCCAATCGGCCTAACGGGGGCGCTACTGCGCAAAAAACTAAAATTTTAGACATTTTTGGCCGCAGGTCGTAAACCGTTAGCCATAGACTCAAAAACATGGCATCGTTGCAATCCTTGGGTTAGCCCGAACAAAAGTGCACAGCTGCTTTTTTAGCTCTACGACGCACCGTTTTCGCGCAAAATCGAGCTATATCCGAAACCTACTTTTGCGAACTAGTCCTAAGATTTTCAACCAATCGGAACCAAACCACTGCAGAAATATTCCCTGGACACTCAATATCAATAATTATCAAAAAAAAGTTGAAATTTCGATTCTTACGCGAAACAGTACGTCAAAAAGCGTCTATGCTAACATTAGCCAAGTGTTATTTTGACTATAACTCTTGAACGGAATGAGATATCTTCACCAAACTTGGTACACGTATGTATGAGCTCAATCTGTGGTCAAATCAAAAAAATTGCACATCTTTGCCACTTGGGGGCGCTATAAGATAGAAAAAACACATAAATGGCTATAACTAGGCAATCGTTGGCTCGATCGACTTGAAAATTGGTATGCAATGTCTTGGTCTGAAGGGGCACAAGTACCTATGAGGACATTTGCATATCTCAAAAAACATGGCCGCCATGGGCCAAACAAATTTAAGCACCTATTTGAAAGGGTTAACGGAAGTTGATCGGAACGAAACTCACTGGGTACGTTCGACTCATGAACCTTAAGGGCTGTAAGAATTTTGAAAGAAATCGGCCACTAGTTGGCGCTAACGAGTTTTATGGCTCTGTAACCACGTGGTGTTTCACATATCAACACAATATGCATATCATTTGATAGATCTCCTCATAATGCACAACTTTGCCTCAAGAACCATTGCTGTCAATCAAATCGTTCAATTGTTATTCACAAATATGTTAAAAACCTACTTTTGCGAACTAGTCCTAGGTTTTTTGTCCGATCGGAACCAAACCACTGCAGTAATATTCTGTGGACTCTCTAGATCAATAATTATCAAAAAAATGTTGAATTTTGTACTTTGGTTAGCTTTAAATGGGTAATTTAGAAAAGGGGGATGGCCAAACATACCCCAAAGCCTATAAAACCTAAACGAAAACTCAAAACTTTATGAACCTTGGTGAAAACATGTAACACGTGACTCTTAACAAGCATGCAAAGTTTCATGGAGATCGGATCATAGGTGGCGCTTTAACAGTTGAAAAAGCCTCAATAACACACATTTTCAATAGAAAATGATCACAATTTGTAGAACATGTTCATACATTCACACAAACACTAGATCTTCATATCATATGATATATCTCCTCTTTGTGAACAACTTTGCCTCAAGGAGCGAAGATGTCAATCAAATCGTTCAATTGTTATTCACAAATATATTAAAAACTTACTTTTGCGAACTAGTCCTAGGTTTTTTACCTGATCGAAACCAAACCACTGCAGTAATTTTCTCTGGACACTCTAGATCAATAATTATCAAAAAAATATTGAATTTTGTCTTTTGGTTAGCTATAACTGGCTAAATTAGAAAAGGGGCGTGACCAAAATACCCAAGAGCATATAAAACCTAAACGAAAACTCAAAACTTTATGAAACTTGTTGAAAACATGTAACAGGTGACTCTTAACAAGCATGCAAAGTTTCATGGAGATCGGACCATAGGTGGCGCTATAACAGTAAAAAAGGTCTCAAAACATAAGATTTATATGGTAAATGGCTTCAAATTGTCTGAAAATGCTCATATATTCACATAAACACTAGATCTTCATATCATATGATAGATCTCCTCATTCTGAACAACTTCTGGGACCAATGTTGACAATAAAGCTGTTAATGAAATATTCAAGGTTATATAAAAAAGTTACTTTGGCAAAGTAGTCCAAGGCTTTAAGCTGAAAATCAATAAAACCACTGAAGTACAATTCTCTAGACTCTGAAGGTCAATAATTATCAAAAACATGTTGAACAATTGCATTTGGACAACTATAAACCAGTGATGTATAGTATGTTCTTGTCACAGTGTACACAAAGGCCTATCAATACAAACAGAAAGCCCACAAATGATCAAAACTGTGTAAAATAATGCCTAATTTCATTCTAAACAAGCATGCAACATTTAAGAGGGATTAGGCAAAAAAACACTAAGAGTTATAAAGGATTAACACATTGATGTATGAGATATTGCCATTTATAACCACTTGATGGCAGCGGAAACCACTAATGGGCTCATTCAGCTAACTTAAACAGTACAGTTGAAAGGATGTATGAATTAATGCCTAAACAATAAAATAACACTGTTACAACATTTCAAATCTCACTGAGTTAAAGTTTTCCATTTTGTTCATACAGACATATCAGTTTTTAAAATTTTACCACATTATGATTACAGTGAAACCTGAAAATGACATCTAAAATCTTAAAAACGAGTTTAATCATTTAATTTCAGTGTGTGTGTCTGTCTGTTAGCCTATTCTCCATTTTGGATGTCTTTAACGGTCATCCATACGTCCAGGTTGGCTCTGACCACCTAAGATGCCTTAAATGCTTGAACCCCGTAAATGCTGCTTGCAGCTTTAATTAGGGGTTCAAGCACGCAGTGCTGAAACCCTATTGTAATTGTTAGGATTTTTATTAGGGGTTCAAGCACGCAGTGCTGAAACCCTATTGTAATTGTTAGGATTTTTATTATTATTATTATTATTATTATTATTATTCTTCCGCCTTAAAACTGAACGTGCAGCCCAAACCGTAAGGACTAGAGAGCTGAAACTTGGTCAGATCGTAGTAGTCTTGCTCGCTACTCAGATACAAAGAACCGGCCCAATCGGCCTAACGGGGGCGCTACAGTGCAAAAAACAAAAATTTTGGACATTTTTGGCCGTAAAGTGTAAACCGTTAGCCATAGACTCAAAAATATGGCATTGTTGCAATCCTTGGGTTAACCCGAACAAAAGTGCACGGCGCCTTTTTGGGGTCTACGACGCACCGTTTTCTCGCAAAATCGAGCTATATCCGAAACCCACTTTTGCGAACTAGTCCTAGGATTTTCAACCAATCAGAACCAAACCACTTCAAAAATATTCCCTGGACACTCAATATCAATAATTATCAAAAAAAAGTTGAAATTTCAATTCTTACGCGAAACAGTACACCAAAAAGCGTCTATGCTAACGTTAGCCAAATGCTATTTTGACTATAACTCTTGAACGGAATGAGATATCTTCACCAAAATTGGTACACATATGTATGAGCTCAATCTTTGGTCAAATCAAAAAAATTGCGCATCTCTGCCACTTGGGGGCGCAATAAGATTTAAAAAACACATAAATGGCTATAACTAGGCAACCGTTGGCTCGATCGACTTGAAAATTGGTATGCAATGTCTTGGTCTGAAGGGGCACAAGTACCTATGAGGACATTTGCATATCTCAAAAAAACATAGCCGCCATTGGCCAAACAATTGTAAGCACCTATTTGAAAGGGTTAACGGATGTTGATCGGAACGAAACTCGCTGGGTACGTTCGACTCATGAACCTTAAGGTCTGTAAGAATTTTGAAAGAAATCAGCCACTAGTTGGCGCTAACGAGTTTTATGGCTCTGTAATCACGTGGTGTTTCACATATCAACACAATATGCATATCATTTGATAGATCTCCTCATGATGCACAACTTTGCCTCAAGAACCATTGCTGTCAATCAAATCGTTCAATTGTTATTCACAAATATGTTAAAAACCTACTTTTGCGAACTAGTCCTAGGTTTTTTGTCCGATCGGAACCAAACCACTGCAGTAATATTCTGTGGACTCTCTAGATCAATAATTATTAAAAAAATGTTGAATTTTGTCCTTTGGTTAGCTGTAAAGGGATAATTTAGAAAAAGGGGTGTGGCCAAACATACCCCAAAGCCTATAAAACCTAAACGAAAACTCAAAACTTTATGAAACTCAGTGAGAACACGTAACAGGTGACTCTTAACAAGCATGCAAAGTTTCATGGAGATCGAAGAATAGGTGGCGCTATAACAGTACAACAGGTCTCAAAACACAAGATTTATATGGTAAATGGCCTCAAATTGTTTGAAAATGCTCATATATTCACTCAAAAACACTAAATCTTCATATCAAATGATAAATCTCCTCATTCTGAACAACTTTGCCTCTGGGACCAATGTTGTCAATAAAGCTGTTAATTAAATGTTCAAGATTATTTAAAAAAGATACTTTGGCATACTTGTGATAGGGTTTAAGATGAAAATCAATAAAACCACTGAAGTACAATTCTCTAGACTCTGAAGGTCAATAATTATCAAAAACATGTTGAACAATTGCATTTGGACAATTATAAACCAGTAATTTTATAATATGTTATTTGCATAGTGTACACAAAGGCCTATTAATACAAACAGAAAGCCCACAAATTATTAAAACTGTGTAAAATAATGCATAATTTCATTCTAAACAAGCACGCAATATTTAAGAGAGATTGGGCAAAAAAAAAATAACAAAACTATAACAGTTATGTTTAAAAACACAGTGTTGCTTGAGTAAATGCAATTTATAACCTCTAGATGGCAGTGGAAGACCACTAATGGGCTCATTCAGTTAAGTTGAACAGTACTGTTGAAATGACTCATGAATTCATCCCAAAACATTAAAAATGTAACTGTTATAACATTTTAAATCTCATTGAGTCAATGTTTTCCATTTTGTTCTTACAGATATATCAGTTTTTACTATTTTGCCACATTGTGATTACAGTTTAACCTGAAAATGACATATAAACTCTTAAAAAGAGAAGACTTGCAATAAGTTTATTGTCACCTATCACTTATTTCAAATACCTATATCTGCAACAAAATGTTTGTGCATGTATATGTGTGTCTTTCTGTGTGTGTGTATGTGTGTGTGTGTGTGTGCATATGCTTATAGAGTATACATATATTAGTCTAATCATTTACTTTCAGTGTGTGTGTCTGTCTGTTAGCCTGTTCTCCATTTTGGATGTGTTTAACTGTCATCCATGCATCCAGGTTGGCTCAGACCACCTCAGAGGCCTTAATGTGCTTGAACCCCGGTAAATGCTGCTTGCAGCTTTAATTATTATTATTATTATTATTCTTCCGCCTTAAAACTGAACGTGCAGCCCAAACCGTAAGGCCTAGAGAGCTGAAACTTGGTCAGATGGTAGTAGTCTTGCTCGCTACTCAGATACAAAGAACCGGCCCAATCGGCCTAACGGGGGCGCTACAGCGCAAAAAACAAAAATTTTGGACAATTTTGGCCGTAAAGTGTAAACCGTTAGCCATAGACTCAAAAACATGGCATTGTTGCAATCCTTGGGTTAGCCCGAACAAAAGTGCACGGCGCCTTTTTGGGGTCTACGACGCACCGTTTTCTCGCAAAATCGAGCTAAATCCGAAACCTACTTTTGCGAACTAGTCCTAGGATTTTCAACCAATCAGAACCAAACCACTTCATAAATATTCCCTGGACACTCAATATCAATAATTATCAAAAAAAAGTTGAAATTTCAATTCTTACGCGAAACAGTACACCAAAAAGCGTCTATGCTAACGTTAGCCAAATGCTATTTTAACTATAACTCTTGAACGGAATGAGATATCTTCACCAAACTCGGTATACATATGTATAAGCTCAATCTTTGGTCAAATCAAAAATATTGCGCATCTCTGCCACTTGGGGGCGCTATAAGATAGAAAAAACACATAAATGGCTATAACTAGGCAACTGTTGCCTCGATCGACTTGAAAATTGGTATGCAATGTCTCGGTCTGAAGGGGCACAAGTACATATGAGGACATTTGCATATCTAAAAAAAACATGGCCGCCATTGGCCAAACAATTTTAAGCACCTATTTGAAAGGGTTAACGGATGTTGATCGGAACGAAACTCGCTGGGTACGTTCGACTCATGAACCTTAAGGTCTGTAAGAATTTTGAAAGAAATCGGCCACTAGTTGGCGCTAACGAGTTTTATGGCTCTGTAATCACGTGGTGTTTCACATATCAACACAGTATGCATATCATTTGATAGATCTCCTCATAATGCACAACTTTGCCTCAAGAACCATTGCTGTCAATCAAATCATTCAATTGTTATTCACAAATATGTTAAAAACCTACTTTTGCGAACTAGTCCTAGGTTTTTTGTCCGATCGGAACCAAACCACTGCAGTAATATTCTGTGGACTCTCTAGATCAATAATTATTAAAAAAATGTTGAATTTTGTCCTTTGGTCAGCTGTAAAGGGGTAATTTAGAAAAAGGGGTGTGGCCAAACATACCCCAAAGCCTATAAAACCTTAACGAAAACTCAAAACTTTATGAAACTCAGTGAAATCATGTAACAGATGACTCTTAACAAGCATGCAAAGTTTCATGGAGATCAGACCATAGGTGGCGCTATAACAGTAGAAAAGGTCTCAAAACACAAGATTTATATGGTAAATGGCCTCAAATTGTTTGTAAATGCTCATATATTCACTCAAAAACACTAAATCTTTATATCATTTGATAAATATCCTCATTCTGAACAACTTTGCCTCTGGGACCAACGTTGTCAATAAAGCTGTTAATTAAACATTCAAGATTATTTTAAAAAGGTACTTTGGCAAACTAGTGATCGGGTATAAGATGAAAATCAATAAAACCACTGAAGTACAATTCTCTAGACTCTGAAGGTCAATAATTATCAAAAACATGTTGAACAATTGCATTTAGACAACTATAAACCAGTAATTTTATATTATGTTATTTGCATAGTGTACACAAAGGCCTATTAATACAAACAGAAATCCCACAAATGATCAAAACTGTGTAAAATAATGCATGATTTCATTCTAAACAAGCATGCAAAATTTAAGAGAGATTGGGCAAAAATAAAAAAAATAACAACACTATAACAGTTATGTTTAGAAACACAGTGTTGTTTCAGTAAATGCAATTTATAACCACTAGATGGCAGCGGAAGACCACTAATGGGCTCATTCAGTTAAAATGAACAGTACTGTAGAAAGGATTCATGAATTCATGCCAAAACATTAATAAATTAACTGTTATAACATGTTACATCTTATTGAATCAATGTTTTCCATTTTGTTCATACAGACACATCATTTTTTACAATTTTGCCACATTGTGATTACAGTGAAACCTGAATGACATCTAAACTCTTAAAAACTAGTTTAATCATTTAATTTCAGTGTGTGTGTGTCTGTCTTTTGGATGTATTTAAATGTCATCCATACATCCTGGTTGGCCGAGACCACCCCAGAGGCACAAAGACCTATTAATACAAACAGAAATCCCACAAATTATCAAAACTGTGTAAAGTAATGCATAATTTCATTCTAAACAAGCATGCAACATTTAAGAGAGATAGGGCAAAAAAACCCAACAACAACACTTTAACAGTTATGTTTAAAAACACAGTGTTGTTTGAGTAAATGCAATTTATAACCACTAGATGGCAGCGGAAGACCACTAATGGGCTCTTTCAGCTAGTACTGTTTTTATGAATTCATGCCAAAACATTAATAAATTAACTGTTATAACATTTTGTATCTCATTGAATTGATGTTTTCCATTTTGTTCATACAGATGTATCAGTTTTAACAATTTTGCCACATTATGATTACAGTTTAATCTGAAAATGACATCTAAACTCTAAAAAAAGAGAAGACTTGCAATAAGCTTATTGTCACCTATCACTTTTTATCAAATACCTATATCTGCAACAAAATGTTTGTGCATGTATATGTGTATCTTTGTGTGTCTTTGTGTGTGTGTGTGTGTGTGTGTGTGTGTGTGTGTGTGTGCATATGCTTATAGAGTATACATATATTAGTCTAATCATTTACTTTCAGTGTGCGTGTCTGTCTGTTAGCCTGTTCTCCATTTTGGATGTGTTTAACTGTCATCCATACATCCAGGTTGGCTCTGACCACCTCAGAGGCCTTAATGTGCTTGAACCCCGGTAAATGCTGCTTGCAGCTTTAATTATTATTATTATTATTATTATTATTATTCTTCCGCCCTAGAACTGAACGTGCAGCCCAAACCGTAAGGCCTAGAGAGCTGAAATTTGGACAGATCGTAGAGCTCATTTTGGGGAGAACTTATCAAAGTCTCAGCCCAATCGGCCAAACGGGGGCGCTATAGCGCAAAAAACAAAAATTTTGGACGTTTTTGACCGTGAATCGTAAACCGTTAGCCATAAACTCAAAAACATGGCATCATAGCAATCCTTGGGTTAGCCCGAACAAAAGTGCACGGCGCCTTTTTGGGGTCTACGACACACCGCTTTCTCGCAAAATCGAGCTATATCCGAAACCTACTTTTGCGAACTAGTCCTAGGATTTTCAACCAATCAGAACCTAACCACTTCAGAAATATTCCCTGGATACTCAATATCAATAATTATCAAAAAAAAGTTGAAATTTCAATTTTTACGCGAAACAGTACGCCAAAAAGCGTCTATAGTAACGTTTGCCAAATGCTATTTTAACTATAACTCTTGAACGGAATGAGAAAACTTCACCAAACTTGGTACACATATGTACGAGCTCAATTTTGGGTAAAATAAAAAAAATTGCGCATCTCTGCCACTTGGGGGCGCAATAAGATAGAAAAAACACATAAATGGCTATAACTAGGCAACCGTTGGCTCGATCGACTTGAAAATTGGTATGCAGTGTCTTGGTCTGAAGGGGCACAAGTACCTATGAGGACATTTGCATATCTCAAAAAACATGGCCGCCATTGGCCAAACAATTTTAAGCACCTATTTGAAAGGGTTAACGGATGTTGATCGGAACGAAACTCGCTGGGTACGTTCGACTCATGAACCTTAAGGTCTGTAAGAATTTTGAAAGAAATCGGCCACTAGTTGGCGCTAACGAGTTGTATGGCTCTGTAATCACGTGGTGTTTCACATATCAACACAATATGCATATCATTTGATAGATCTCCTCATAATGCACAACTTTGCCTCAAGAACCATTGCTGTCAATCAAATCGTTCAATTGTTATTCACAAATATGTTAAAAACTTACTTTTGCGAACTAGTCCTAGATTTTTTGCCCGATCAGAACCAAACTACTGCAGTAATATTCTGTGGACTCTCTAGATCAATAATTATCAAAAAAATGTTGAATTTTGTCCTTTGGTTAGCTGTAAAGGGGTAATTTAGAAAAAGGGGTGTGGCCAAACATACCCCAAAGCCTATAAAACCTAAACGAAAACTCAAAACTTTATGAAACTAGGTGAAATCATGTAACAGGTGACTCTCAACAAGGCTGCAAAGTTTCATGGAGATTGATCCATAGGTGGCGCTATAACAGTAGAAAAGGTCTCATAACACAAGATTTAGATGGTAAATGGCCTCAAACTGTTTGAAAATGCACATATATTCACTCAAAATCACAAAATCTTCATATCATATGATAGATCTCCTCATTCTGAAAAACTTTGCCTCTGGGACCAATTTTGTCAATAAATCTGTTAATTAAATATTCAAGATTATTTGAAAAAGTTACTTTGGCAAAGTATTCCAAGGCTTTAAGCTGAAAATCAATAAAACCACTGAAGTACAATTCTCTAGACTCAGAAGGTCAATAATTATCAAAAACATGTTGAACAATTGCATTTGGACAACTATAAACCAGTAATTTTATAATATGTTATTTGCATAGTGTACACAAAGGCCTATTAATACAAACAGAAAGCCCACAAATTATCAAAACTGTGTTAAATAATGCATAATTTCATTCTAAACGAGCATGCCATATTTAAGAGATATTGGGCAAAAAACACTAAGAGTTAAAAGGATTAACACATTGATGTATGAGAAATTGCCATTTATAACCACTAGATGGCAGCGGAAAACCACTAATGGGCTCATTCAGCTAACTTAAACTGTACAGTTGAAAGGATGTAATGCCTAAACAATACAAAAAACACTCTTACAACATTTCAAATCTCATTGAGTTAAAGTTTTCCATTTTGTTCATTCAGACATATCAGTTTTTAAAATTTTACCACATTATGATTACAGTGAAACCTGAAAATGACATCTAAAATCTTAAAAACGAGTTTAATCATTTAATTTCAGTGTGTGTGTCTGTCTGTTAGCCTATTCTCCATTTTGGATGTGTTTAACGGCCATCCATATATGTCCAGGTTGGCTCTGACCACCTAAGATCCCTTAAGTGCTTGAACCCCGTAAATGCTGCTTGCAGCTTTAATTAGGGGTTCAAGCACGCAGTGCTGAAACCCTATTGTAATTGTTAGGATTTTTATTATTATTATTATTATTATTATTATTATTCTTCCGCCTTAAAACTGAACGTGCAGCCCAAACCGTAAGGACTAGAGAGCTGAAACTTGGTCAGATCGTAGTAGTCTTGCTCGCTACTCAGATACAAAGAACCGGCCCAATCGGCCTAACGGGGGCGCTACAGTGCAAAAAACAAAAATTTTGGACATTTTTGGCCGTAAAGTGTAAACCGTTAGCCATAGACTCAAAAATATGGCATTGTTGCAATCCTTGGGTTAACCCGAACAAAAGTGCACGGCGCCTTTTTGGGGTCTACGACGCACCGTTTTCTCGCAAAATCGAGCTATATCCGAAACCCACTTTTGCGAACTAGTCCTAGGATTTTCAACCAATCAGAACCAAACCACTTCAAAAATATTCCCTGGACACTCAATATCAATAATTATCAAAAAAAAGTTGAAATTTCAATTCTTACGCGAAACAGTACACCAAAAAGCGTCTATGCTAACGTTAGCCAAATGCTATTTTGACTATAACTCTTGAACGGAATGAGATATCTTCACCAAAATTGGTACACATATGTATGAGCTCAATCTTTGGTCAAATCAAAAAAATTGCGCATCTCTGCCACTTGGGGGCGCAATAAGATTTAAAAAACACATAAATGGCTATAACTAGGCAACCGTTGGCTCGATCGACTTGAAAATTGGTATGCAATGTCTTGGTCTGAAGGGGCACAAGTACCTATGAGGACATTTGCATATCTCAAAAAAACATAGCCGCCATTGGCCAAACAATTGTAAGCACCTATTTGAAAGGGTTAACGGATGTTGATCGGAACGAAACTCGCTGGGTACGTTCGACTCATGAACCTTAAGGTCTGTAAGAATTTTGAAAGAAATCAGCCACTAGTTGGCGCTAACGAGTTTTATGGCTCTGTAATCACGTGGTGTTTCACATATCAACACAATATGCATATCATTTGATAGATCTCCTCATGATGCACAACTTTGCCTCAAGAACCATTGCTGTCAATCAAATCGTTCAATTGTTATTCACAAATATGTTAAAAACCTACTTTTGCGAACTAGTCCTAGGTTTTTTGTCCGATCGGAACCAAACCACTGCAGTAATATTCTGTGGACTCTCTAGATCAATAATTATTAAAAAAATGTTGAATTTTGTCCTTTGGTTAGCTGTAAAGGGATAATTTAGAAAAAGGGGTGTGGCCAAACATACCCCAAAGCCTATAAAACCTAAACGAAAACTCAAAACTTTATGAAACTCAGTGAGAACACGTAACAGGTGACTCTTAACAAGCATGCAAAGTTTCATGGAGATCGAAGAATAGGTGGCGCTATAACAGTACAACAGGTCTCAAAACACAAGATTTATATGGTAAATGGCCTCAAATTGTTTGAAAATGCTCATATATTCACTCAAAAACACTAAATCTTCATATCAAATGATAAATCTCCTCATTCTGAACAACTTTGCCTCTGGGACCAATGTTGTCAATAAAGCTGTTAATTAAATGTTCAAGATTATTTAAAAAAGATACTTTGGCATACTTGTGATAGGGTTTAAGATGAAAATCAATAAAACCACTGAAGTACAATTCTCTAGACTCTGAAGGTCAATAATTATCAAAAACATGTTGAACAATTGCATTTGGACAATTATAAACCAGTAATTTTATAATATGTTATTTGCATAGTGTACACAAAGGCCTATTAATACAAACAGAAAGCCCACAAATTATTAAAACTGTGTAAAATAATGCATAATTTCATTCTAAACAAGCACGCAATATTTAAGAGAGATTGGGCAAAAAAAAAATAACAAAACTATAACAGTTATGTTTAAAAACACAGTGTTGCTTGAGTAAATGCAATTTATAACCTCTAGATGGCAGTGGAAGACCACTAATGGGCTCATTCAGTTAAGTTGAACAGTACTGTTGAAATGACTCATGAATTCATCCCAAAACATTAAAAATGTAACTGTTATAACATTTTAAATCTCATTGAGTCAATGTTTTCCATTTTGTTCTTACAGATATATCAGTTTTTACTATTTTGCCACATTGTGATTACAGTTTAACCTGAAAATGACATATAAACTCTTAAAAAGAGAAGACTTGCAATAAGTTTATTGTCACCTATCACTTATTTCAAATACCTATATCTGCAACAAAATGTTTGTGCATGTATATGTGTGTCTTTCTGTGTGTGTGTATGTGTGTGTGTGTGTGTGCATATGCTTATAGAGTATACATATATTAGTCTAATCATTTACTTTCAGTGTGTGTGTCTGTCTGTTAGCCTGTTCTCCATTTTGGATGTGTTTAACTGTCATCCATGCATCCAGGTTGGCTCAGACCACCTCAGAGGCCTTAATGTGCTTGAACCCCGGTAAATGCTGCTTGCAGCTTTAATTATTATTATTATTATTATTCTTCCGCCTTAAAACTGAACGTGCAGCCCAAACCGTAAGGCCTAGAGAGCTGAAACTTGGTCAGATGGTAGTAGTCTTGCTCGCTACTCAGATACAAAGAACCGGCCCAATCGGCCTAACGGGGGCGCTACAGCGCAAAAAACAAAAATTTTGGACAATTTTGGCCGTAAAGTGTAAACCGTTAGCCATAGACTCAAAAACATGGCATTGTTGCAATCCTTGGGTTAGCCCGAACAAAAGTGCACGGCGCCTTTTTGGGGTCTACGACGCACCGTTTTCTCGCAAAATCGAGCTAAATCCGAAACCTACTTTTGCGAACTAGTCCTAGGATTTTCAACCAATCAGAACCAAACCACTTCATAAATATTCCCTGGACACTCAATATCAATAATTATCAAAAAAAAGTTGAAATTTCAATTCTTACGCGAAACAGTACACCAAAAAGCGTCTATGCTAACGTTAGCCAAATGCTATTTTAACTATAACTCTTGAACGGAATGAGATATCTTCACCAAACTCGGTATACATATGTATAAGCTCAATCTTTGGTCAAATCAAAAATATTGCGCATCTCTGCCACTTGGGGGCGCTATAAGATAGAAAAAACACATAAATGGCTATAACTAGGCAACTGTTGCCTCGATCGACTTGAAAATTGGTATGCAATGTCTCGGTCTGAAGGGGCACAAGTACATATGAGGACATTTGCATATCTAAAAAAAACATGGCCGCCATTGGCCAAACAATTTTAAGCACCTATTTGAAAGGGTTAACGGATGTTGATCGGAACGAAACTCGCTGGGTACGTTCGACTCATGAACCTTAAGGTCTGTAAGAATTTTGAAAGAAATCGGCCACTAGTTGGCGCTAACGAGTTTTATGGCTCTGTAATCACGTGGTGTTTCACATATCAACACAGTATGCATATCATTTGATAGATCTCCTCATAATGCACAACTTTGCCTCAAGAACCATTGCTGTCAATCAAATCATTCAATTGTTATTCACAAATATGTTAAAAACCTACTTTTGCGAACTAGTCCTAGGTTTTTTGTCCGATCGGAACCAAACCACTGCAGTAATATTCTGTGGACTCTCTAGATCAATAATTATTAAAAAAATGTTGAATTTTGTCCTTTGGTCAGCTGTAAAGGGGTAATTTAGAAAAAGGGGTGTGGCCAAACATACCCCAAAGCCTATAAAACCTTAACGAAAACTCAAAACTTTATGAAACTCAGTGAAATCATGTAACAGATGACTCTTAACAAGCATGCAAAGTTTCATGGAGATCAGACCATAGGTGGCGCTATAACAGTAGAAAAGGTCTCAAAACACAAGATTTATATGGTAAATGGCCTCAAATTGTTTGTAAATGCTCATATATTCACTCAAAAACACTAAATCTTTATATCATTTGATAAATATCCTCATTCTGAACAACTTTGCCTCTGGGACCAACGTTGTCAATAAAGCTGTTAATTAAACATTCAAGATTATTTTAAAAAGGTACTTTGGCAAACTAGTGATCGGGTATAAGATGAAAATCAATAAAACCACTGAAGTACAATTCTCTAGACTCTGAAGGTCAATAATTATCAAAAACATGTTGAACAATTGCATTTAGACAACTATAAACCAGTAATTTTATATTATGTTATTTGCATAGTGTACACAAAGGCCTATTAATACAAACAGAAATCCCACAAATGATCAAAACTGTGTAAAATAATGCATGATTTCATTCTAAACAAGCATGCAAAATTTAAGAGAGATTGGGCAAAAATAAAAAAAATAACAACACTATAACAGTTATGTTTAGAAACACAGTGTTGTTTCAGTAAATGCAATTTATAACCACTAGATGGCAGCGGAAGACCACTAATGGGCTCATTCAGTTAAAATGAACAGTACTGTAGAAAGGATTCATGAATTCATGCCAAAACATTAATAAATTAACTGTTATAACATGTTACATCTTATTGAATCAATGTTTTCCATTTTGTTCATACAGACACATCATTTTTTACAATTTTGCCACATTGTGATTACAGTGAAACCTGAATGACATCTAAACTCTTAAAAACTAGTTTAATCATTTAATTTCAGTGTGTGTGTGTCTGTCTTTTGGATGTATTTAAATGTCATCCATACATCCTGGTTGGCCGAGACCACCCCAGAGGCACAAAGACCTATTAATACAAACAGAAATCCCACAAATTATCAAAACTGTGTAAAGTAATGCATAATTTCATTCTAAACAAGCATGCAACATTTAAGAGAGATAGGGCAAAAAAACCCAACAACAACACTTTAACAGTTATGTTTAAAAACACAGTGTTGTTTGAGTAAATGCAATTTATAACCACTAGATGGCAGCGGAAGACCACTAATGGGCTCTTTCAGCTAGTACTGTTTTTATGAATTCATGCCAAAACATTAATAAATTAACTGTTATAACATTTTGTATCTCATTGAATTGATGTTTTCCATTTTGTTCATACAGATGTATCAGTTTTAACAATTTTGCCACATTATGATTACAGTTTAATCTGAAAATGACATCTAAACTCTAAAAAAAGAGAAGACTTGCAATAAGCTTATTGTCACCTATCACTTTTTATCAAATACCTATATCTGCAACAAAATGTTTGTGCATGTATATGTGTATCTTTGTGTGTCTTTGTGTGTGTGTGTGTGTGTGTGTGTGTGTGTGTGTGTGTGCATATGCTTATAGAGTATACATATATTAGTCTAATCATTTACTTTCAGTGTGCGTGTCTGTCTGTTAGCCTGTTCTCCATTTTGGATGTGTTTAACTGTCATCCATACATCCAGGTTGGCTCTGACCACCTCAGAGGCCTTAATGTGCTTGAACCCCGGTAAATGCTGCTTGCAGCTTTAATTAGGGGTTCAAGCACGCAGTGCTGAAACCCTATTGTAATTGTTAGGATTTTTATTATTATTATTATTATTATTATTATTATTCTTCCGCCCTAGAACTGAACGTGCAGCCCAAACCGTAAGGCCTAGAGAGCTGAAATTTGGACAGATCGTAGAGCTCATTTTGGGGAGAACTTATCAAAGTCTCAGCCCAATCGGCCAAACGGGGGCGCTATAGCGCAAAAAACAAAAATTTTGGACGTTTTTGGCCGTGAATCGTAAACCGTTAGCCACAAACTCAAAAACATGGCATCATAGCAATCCTTGGGTTAGCCCGAACAAAAGTGCACGGCGCCTTTTTGGGGTCTACGACACACCGTTTTCTCGCAAAATCGAGCTATATCCGAAACCTACTTTTGCGAACTAGTCCTAGGATTTTCAACCAATCAGAACCAAACCACTTCAGAAATATTCCCTGGACACTCAATATCAATAATTATCAAAAAAAAAGTTGAAATTTCAATTTTTACGCGAAACAGTATGCCAAAAAGCGTCTATAGTAACGTTGGCCAAATGCTATTTTAACTATAACTCTTGAACGGAATGAGATAACTTCACCAAACTTGGTACACATATGTACGAGCTCAATTTTGGGTAAAATAAAAAAAATTGCGCATCTCTGCCACTTGGGGGCGCAATAAGATAGAAAAAACACATAAATGGCTATAACTAGGCAACCGTTGGCTCGATCGACTTGAAAATTGGTATGCAGTGTCTTGGTCTGAAGGGGCACAAGTACCTATGAGGACATTTGCATATCTCAAAAAACATGGCCGCCATTGGCCAAACAATTTTAAGCACCTATTTGAAAGGGTTAACGGATGTTGATCGGAACGAAACTCGCTGGGTACGTTCGACTCATGAACCTTAAGGTCTGTAAGAATTTTGAAAGAAATCGGCCACTAGTTGGCGCTAACGAGTTGTATGGCTCTGTAATCACGTGGTGTTTCACATATCAACACAATATGCATATCATTTGATAGATCTCCTCATAATGCACAACTTTGCCTCAAGAACCATTGCTGTCAATCAAATCGTTCAATTGTTATTCACAAATATGTTAAAAACTTACTTTTGCGAACTAGTCCTAGATTTTTTGCCCGATCAGAACCAAACCACTGCAGTAATATTCTGTGGACTCTCTAGATCAATAATTATCAAAAAAATGTTGAATTTTGTCCTTTGGTTAGCTGTAAAGGGGTAATTTAGAAAAAGGGGTGTGGCCAAACATACCCCAAAGCCTATAAAACCTAAACGAAAACTCAAAACTTTATGAAACTAGGTGAAATCATGTAACAGGTGACTCTCAACAAGGCTGCAAAGTTTCATGGAGATTGATCCATAGGTGGCGCTATAACAGTAGAAAAGGTCTCATAACACAAGATTTAGATGGTAAATGGCCTCAAACTGTTTGAAAATGCACATATATTCACTCAAAAACACCAAATCTTCATATCATATGATAGATCTCCTCATTCTGAAAAACTTTGCCTCTGGGACCAATTTTGTCAATAAATCTGTTAATTAAATATTCAAGATTATTTGAAAAAGTTACTTTGGCAAAGTATTCCAAGGCTTTAAGCTGAAAATCAATAAAACCACTGAAGTACAATTCTCTAGACTCAGAAGGTCAATAATTATCAAAAACATGTTAAACAATTGCATTTGGACAATTATAAACCAGTAATTTTATAATATGTTATTTGCATAGTGTACACAAAGGCCTATTAATACAAACAGAAAGCCCACAAATTATCAAAACTGTGTAAAATAATGCATAATTTCATTCTAAACGAGCATGCCATATTTAAGAGATATTGGGCAAAAAACACTAAGAGTTAAAAGGATTAACACATTGATGTATGAGAAATTGCCATTTATAACCACTAGATGGCAGCGGAAAACCACTAATGGGCTCAATCAGCTAACTTAAACTGTACAGTTGAAAGGATGTAATGCCTAAACAATACAAAAAACACTCTTACAACATTTCAAATCTCATTGAGTTAAAGTTTTCCATTTTGTTCATTCAGACATATCAGTTTTTAAAATGTTACCACATTATGATTACAGTGAAACCTGAAAATGACATCTAAAATCTTAAAAACGAGTTTAATCATTTAATTTCAGTGTGTGTGTCTGTCTGTTAGCCTATTCTCCATTTTGGATGTGTTTAACGGCCATCCATATATGTCCAGGTTGGCTCTGACCACCTAAGATCCCTTAAGTGCTTGAACCCCGTAAATGCTGCTTGCAGCTTTAATTATTATTATTATTATTATTCTTCTGCCCTAGAACTGAACGTGCAGCCCAAACCGTAAGGCGTAGAGAGCTGAAATTTGGACAGATCGTAGAGCTCAATTTGGGGAGAACTTATCAAAGTCTCAGCCCAATCGGCCTAACGGGGGCGCTACAGCGCAAAAAGCAAAAATTTTGGACATTTTTGGCCGTAAATCGTATACCGTTAGCCGTAGACTCAAAAACATGGCATTGTTGCAATCCTTGGGTTAGCCCGAACAAAAGTGCACGGCGCCTTTTTGGGGTCTACGACGCACCGTTTTCTCGCAAAATCGAGCTATATCCGAAACCTACTTTTGCGAACTAGTCCTAGGATTTTCAACCAATCAGAACCAAACCACTTCATAAATATTCCCTGGACACTCAATATCAATAATTATCAAAAAAAAGTTGAAATTTCAATTCTTACGCGAAACAGTACGCCAAAAAGCTTCTATGCTAACGTTAGCCAAATACTATTTTGACTATAACTCTTGAACGGAATGAGATATCTTCACCAAACTCGGTACACATATGTATGAGCTCAATCTTTGGTCAAATCAAAAAAATTGCGCATCTCTGCCACTTGGGGGCGCTATAAGATAGAAAAAACACATAAATTGCTATAACTAGGCAACCGTTGGCTCGATCAACTTGAAAATCGGTATGCAGTGTCTTGGTCTGAAGGGGCACAAGTACCTATGAGGACATTTGCATATCTCAAAAAACATGGCCGTCATTGGCCAAACAAATTTAAGCACCTATTTGAAAGGGTTAACGGATGTTGATCAGAACAAAACTCGCTGGGTACGTTCGACTCATGAACCTTAAGGTCTGTAAGAATTTTGAAAGAAATCGGCCACTAGTTGGCGCTAACGAGTTTTATGGCTCTGTAATCACGTGGTGTTTCACATATCAACACAATATGCATATCATTTGATAGATCTCCTCGTAATGCACAACTTTGCCTCAAGAACCATTGCTGTCAATCAAATCGTTCAATTGTTATTCACAAATATGTTAAAAACCTACTTTTGCGAACTAGTCCTAGGTTTTTTGCCCGATCGGAACCAAACCACTGCAGTAATATTCTGTGGACTCTCCAGATCAATAATTATTAAAAAAATGTTGAATTTTGTCCTTTGGTTAGCTGTAACCGGGTAATTTAGAAAAAGGGGTGTGGCCAAACATACCCCAAAGCCTATAAAACCTAAAGGAAAACTCAAAACTGTATGAAACTCAGTGAAATCTTGTATCAGGTGACTCTTAACAAGCATGCAAAGTTTCATGGAGATCAGACCATAGGTGGCGCTATAACAGTAGAAAAGGTCTCAAAACACAAGATTTATATGGTAAATGGCCCCAAATTGTTTGAAAATGCTCATATATTCACTCAAAAACACTAAATCTTCATATCATATGATAGATCTCCTCATTCTGAACAACTTTGCCTCTGGGACCAATGTTGTCAATAAAGCTGTTAATTAAATATTCAAGATTATTTTAAAAAGTTACTTTGGCATACTTGTGATACGGTTTAAGATGAAAATCAATAAAACCACTGAAGTACAATTCTGTAGACTCTGAAGGTCAATAATTATCAAAAACATGTTGAACAATTGCATTTGGACAACTATAAACCAGTAATTTTATAATATGTTCTTTTCATAGTGTACACAAAGGCCTATTAATACAAACAGAAAGCCCACACATTATCAAAACTGTGTAAAACAATGCATAATTTCATTCTAAACAAGCATGCAAAATTTAAGAGAGATTGGGCAAAAAAAAAAAAAAAAACACTATAACAGTTATGTTTAAAAACAGTGTTGCTTGAGTAAATGCAATTTATAACCTCTAGATGGCAGTGGAAGACCACTAATGGGCTCATTCAGTTAAGTTGAACAGTACTGTTGAAAGGATTCATGAATTCATCCCAAAACATTAAAAATGTAACTGTTATAACATTTTAAATCTCATTGAGTCAATGTTTTCCATTTTGTTCTTACAGATGTATCAGTTTTTACAATTTTGCCACATTATGATTACAGTTTAACCTGAAAATGACATCTAAACTCTAAAAAAGAGAAGACTTGCAATAAGTTTATTGTCACCTATCACTTATTTCAAATACCTATATCTGCAACAAAATGTTTGTGCATGTATATGTGTGTCTTTCTGTGTGTGTGTGTGTGTGTGTGTGTGTGTGTGTGTGTGCATATGCTTATAGAGTATACATATATTAGTCTAATCATTTACTTTCAGTGTGTGTGTCTGTCTGTTAGCCTGTTCTCCATTTTGGATGTGTTTAACTGTCATCCATGCATCCAGGTTGGCTCAGACCACCTCAGAGGCCTTAATGTGCTTGAACCCCGGTAAATGCTGCTTGCAGCTTTAATTATTATTATTATTCTTCCGCCTTAAAACTGAACGTGCAGCCCAAACCGTAAGGCCTAGAGAGCTGAAACTTGGTCAGATGGTAGTAGTCCTGCTCGCTACTCAGATACAAAAAACCGGCCCAATCGGCCTAACGGGGGCGCTACTGCGCAAAAAACTAAAATTTTAGACATTTTTGGCCGCAGGTCGTAAACCGTTAGCCATAGACTCAAAAACATGGCATCGTTGCAATCCTTGGGTTAGCCCGAACAAAAGTGCACAGCTGCTTTTTTAGCTCTACGACGCACCGTTTTCGCGCAAAATCGAGCTATATCCGAAACCTACTTTTGAGAACTAGTCCTAGGATTTTCAACCAATCGGAACCAAACCACTGCAGAAATATTCCCTGGACACTCAATATCAATAATTATCAAAAAAAAGTTGAAATTTCGATTCTTACGTGAAACAGTACGTCAAAAAGCGTCTATGCTAACATTAGCCAAGTGTTATTTTGACTATAACTCTTGAACGGAATGAGATATCTTCACCAAACTTGGTACACGTATGTATGAGCTCAATCTTTGGTCAAATCAAAAAAATTGCACATCTTTGCCACTTGGGGGCGCTATAAGATAGAAAAAACACATAAATGGCTATAACTAGGCAATCGTTGGCTCGATCGACTTGAAAATTGGTATGCAATGTCTTGGTCTGAAGGGGCACAAGTACCTATGAGGACATTTGCATATCTCAAAAAACATGGCCGCCATTGGCCAAACAAATTTAAGCACCTATTTGAAAGGGTTAACGGAAGTTGATCGGAACGAAACTCACTGGGTACGTTCGACTCATGAACCTTAAGGGCTGTAAGAATTTTGAAAGAAATCGGCCACTAGTTGGCGCTAACGAGTTTTATGGCTCTGTAACCACGTGGTGTTTCACATATCAACACAATATGCATATCATTTGATAGATCTCCTCATAATGCACAACTTTGCCTCAAGAACCATTGCTGTCAATCAAATCGTTCAATTGTTATTCACAAATATGTTAAAAACCTACTTTTGCGAACTAGTCCTAGGTTTTTTGTCCGATCGGAACCAAACCACTGCAGTAATATTCTGTGGACTCTCTAGATCAATAATTATCAAAAAAATGTTGAATTTTGTACTTTGGTTAGCTTTAAATGGGTAATTTAGAAAAGGGGGATGGCCAAACATACCCCAAAGCCTATAAAACCTAAACGAAAACTCAAAACTTTATGAACCTTGGTGAAAACATGTAACACGTGACTCTTAACAAGCATGCAAAGTTTCATGGAGATCGGATCATAGGTGGCGCTTTAACAGTTGAAAAAGCCTCAATAACACACATTTTCAATAGAAAATGATCACAATTTGTAGAACATGTTCATACATTCACACAAACACTAGATCTTCATATCATATGATATATCTCCTCTTTGTGAACAACTTTGCCTCAAGGAGCGAAGATGTCAATCAAATCGTTCAATTGTTATTCACAAATATATTAAAAACTTACTTTTGCGAACTAGTCCTAGGTTTTTTACCTGATCGAAACCAAACCACTGCAGTAATTTTCTCTGGACACTCTAGATCAATAATTATCAAAAAAATATTGAATTTTGTCTTTTGGTTAGCTATAACTGGCTAAATTAGAAAAGGGGCGTGACCAAAATACCCAAGAGCATATAAAACCTAAACGAAAACTCAAAACTTTATGAAACTTGTTGAAAACATGTAACAGGTGACTCTTAACAAGCATGCAAAGTTTCATGGAGATCGGACCATAGGTGGCGCTATAACAGTAAAAAAGGTCTCAAAACATAAGATTTATATGGTAAATGGCTTCAAATTGTCTGAAAATGCTCATATATTCACATAAACACTAGATCTTCATATCATATGATAGATCTCCTCATTCTGAACAACTTCTGGGACCAATGTTGTCAATAAAGCTGTTAATGAAATATTCAAGGTTATTTAAAAAAGTTACTTTGGCAAAGTAGTCCAAGGCTTTAAGCTGAAAATCAATAAAACCACTGAAGTACAATTCTCTAGACTCTGAAGGTCAATAATTATCAAAAACATGTTGAACAATTGCATTTGGACAACTATAAACCAGTGATGTATAGTATGTTCTTGTCACAGTGTACACAAAGGCCTATCAATACAAACAGAAAGCCCACAAATGATCAAAACTGTGTAAAATAATGCCTAATTTCATTCTAAACAAGCATGCAACATTTAAGAGGGATTAGGCAAAAAAACACTAAGAGTTATAAAGGATTAACACATTGATGTATGAGATATTGCCATTTATAACCACTTGATGGCAGCGG
>NC_068388.1:4518749-4608749 GCF_023724105.1 Carassius gibelio | reverse complement strand
GAAACTGAACGAGAGCAGCAGCAGCAAGGACTCGCTCCGAGCGGGGCTCAAACCCGGGTCTCCGATGGGAGGCGGAAGCACTAACAAGGAGGCAGAGATATTTTAAGCAGTTTTACTCACCGCCTGCGGTTCCAACACAAGATCGTGAACCTTTTTCGTTGGGATTGCATCATCCTTAAGAAATAAACGATGTGCAAATCCGTCGTCAGACTGAGCCTTGTTTGTAAAACAAGCATCTTCGAAATGCAGGGAACAAACAAAAACACTTGCACAACTCTGTTGATGCTCTGTAAAAATAAACTCCATCCACTGGTCCCTTAATGCTGTTTTTTTTTTGGTAATCTGTGCAGGGTTGTCTTGCCCTGGCAACCAAAAATACACTTCTTTTGTGACTTTTCGCGACGCTCTCGCTCTGATCAGGCTGTGCTCAGCCTCTCTCAGTGCTCTGCTATACGGGAGCGCGCGCTCTTCCGGCAAACGTGCCCTCAGGACCCATATAAGGAAATTCCACTCCATCTAACGTCACACAGAGCCATACTCGAAAAAAAAACTTTCCAAAACTTGTGACAAACAGGAAGGAGTATTTTTGGAACAGAAATACTCCTTCAAACGTACAACTTAATTTTTGAAACTTTGTCCATGTTTAGCATGGGAATCCAACTCTTTAACAGTGTAAAAAACTCAGTATGCATGAAATAGCATTTCACCCCCCCTTTAAAGAATATTTATCTCTCTATCTATCTATCTATCTACTGTATCTATCTATCGTTCGATTGTTCTGTCTATCTGCTGTTCTATTATATCTCGTTCGTCTATCTATCATTCTTGCGATGATTGTCTGTGCTAATCAGCATCATCTTTATCTTAGAGCTGAACTTCTGTACTGAAATGCAGATGACCAGAGATAAAAACCCTCTGCTAATATAGAAAGAAATGCAAGACTATCAAGGGAGTGATATTTCATTATGTCCTCTTTTATCTCCTTAAATGTATTGCAATATTCACTCTGTGGGGATAACAGTAATCTCTCTGTTATGGGAGGGAATGATTTCTGTTCAGAGGAATTGAGTCCTCTGGTGCTTAACGACACAACAAAAAAGAGTGACTAGGAAAATGGACACTTTTGTAAATCTATCAAACATCTGGATGAATTTGGGCAAAAATACGGAGGTTATCAAAATGATCAAATTATCAAAAACTTAAAATGAGACGTTTAAATGTATTAATATGAGCATAAGTTGCAAAAAGCCCAAATCCTGTGCTGCATTATTGACATGACAAAAAGCTTGAAAAAAAAAATTCATAATTAAATGCATACTCAAATGAGTAATTTGTGCAAAAATAATAAGTTTTGGTGGACTCACAGCCTTACAAAGTTGATCATTCTAATTATGCACAATTATATATGTGAATTGTGTTATTTGCATTCAGCTGTTTTTGCCAACCAATTCCTGTCCTGTGTCACTCACGAACCAATTTTTTCACGTACAATGTGCATTAAAAATCAGACTTCATCTAATAATATTGTGAATGTAGTGATGATGTTAACCGCGGACGCAGCAGAGATAGATTGCGAGTCTTTTTTGAAAGGGGAAGAATAGCTTGAAAAATAATGTTTAGCCATTAGCTGAATGAATGGACGTCACAGAGCAGACACTGGCTGGCTGTCATGTGTTTGTATTTGTGTGTGTGTGTGTGTGTGTGTGTGTGTGTTTGCCCTGGCACTGGAGGCAGGAGAGAGAGACGGAGATCGGAGATGATGGACAGACCTTGCTGTCCAGCTTGTTTCCTGCTGTCTCCCACCCCCACTAAAAAAAAAAAAAATCAGAGAGAGAAGCAAAGAAGAAACACAGATGCAGTCATCACTGCTTGCTGTCTGGAAAGCCAGGCAGGGGTTGCCCCTGACGACAGTTGCTAGGCGACTGCGGAGCAAGTGACTTCATACCCCAGTGTTTGCAGGGTCTCCACACACACAAGGAGAGAAAGAGAGAGCACAGCATGCAGGACCCGCTTTATTGGGTATTTCTGTCACCTTTATTGATATATAAAAGCATGGCCTGCAGTAACATGCTGTGATATTGCTTGAGTGAGGAAGTAGCATAAATTTGTAATGTTAAATTTCATGCACTGAATCCTCATCTTCCTAGTTGTTAAATCTACTGAAAGTATTTTTCTTCCATATAGTGAGTGGCTGACCCGGATGGACATAAAGCTGTGTTGTTTTGCACATTCAGTTGGCTCAATCCCTATATTATTATTACTAATTATTTTGATATATTGATATCATATTGATCTTAGTTTTTGTTAGTAATATTATTTAGATTACCTTTGCAGTCCTCTAGCACTTAAAATTAATCTTTAAAAAAACATTTATGTTATTGTTAGATGTTTTGTTTTTAGTAAACTTAAAAAAAAATTCTTAATGAATATTATAATGTTTTAATGTCAAAATTCACTTTGCGTTTAAAATGTTTTTTTAATGTTTGCAAAATAGTACATAATTTTAATATTAACATATTAGCACTTAGTTGTCCAGCATAACAAAAACAAAAAAATTATTTGGCAGCCAGAATTTTTATATCCCTGCATCCTTGCTTTTACCTTTTTGTATACATATAGTTGCATAGAAATGTTTCAGCAATAATAAAACAATTTTTTGAAATTGATTGGAGTACATATTTTCACCTGTTGTCATATAGATACCTTAGTCACAGTCAGTCCACCTTAAAGTCAGCGTGTGATTCACACTGAGCTCAGCCCTCCTCATGCTGAAATGCTAGAGTTGCCTCTGTGCTCAAATTAAAATGATGAGGGAGTGAGAGCAGAAACTGTATCTCTGTAGTGTATTTACTCACAGCCATCAGGGATATGAGTGAATGTTGTGCAGATATTTCAGCGTGAACTTCATGATGATCGATTTGCTAGTTCATACATGTGTGCTCCACACGTGTGTTGGAACAGGAACAGACATGTTAATGCTCTTCAAACAAGCCTGAAGCCCAAATATCAGCATCAGCATCAAATCAATGCAGCAGCAGTGCAGTTATCAGTAACACACACACACACACACGCGCACGGCCCTGAGGGTGGGTAACTGCTGACAGATAATATGACAGCTCTGCTGTTGGCTGCATGGGGACGTGTGCCCGTCATTGATCATCACTTTAACACATCGATTCTGCCACAGCTCATTGTTGTCTCCGTTTGCCATGGTGACTGAGCTGCTCATGTTGCATCTGCTGCTTGTGTCTTTGGAAGTGTGTCCTTGTGTCAGCACCATGGTACTAGACGACAATACTATGGTAACAAATGATTACCATTTTTATGTACCATGGTATTTATATGTTTTTCAAGGTACCATTTGCAAAATAAATCATGGTTTTAGCATTCAATTTACCCTTCACCAAGGAGCATGATTTACAGGTGATCTGACCAATCATATTGTCAAATGTGGCATTTTTCCGACAAAATAAACAGACAGGAGAGTAGATTACCTTCGGTGGACTTGTAAATGTTGTGTATTGACATATTTCCGGTTGAAACAACACCTTCTGGTGTTCTTTATTTTGTACTATAACAGAGAAAGAGATGATCGGTTCACGTGCCTCTTGAACTGAGGTGCTACAGCAATCTGTCACGAAAAATTAAAGAGCCAAAAAAATATATGTATTTATTGTTTGAATTTCTTTAAAAAATGACAACAATTTAAAAGTAACACTATGGTACTTAAAGTAAATAAGCTATAACAAAACTATTACTACTAAAACTATTAAAATAATTGTTGTTAATTGAAATAAATCTGAAATAAAATGGTGAATTAATTTTAGAAAAAAAAAAAAAAAAACTTGAAATGAAAATGTTAAATATTGCCCTGAAATAAGCTGTAACAAAATTAAAAAAAGAACTTAAACTACAACTGAAATAAAATAATAATAAATGAAACCTAAATAGCACTATATAAAAAAGCAATAAAATGACAAAGCACAAAAAAATTAATTACTAAAATAATTAAAAAAAAAGTAGTTCAAAATATTAAATCTTTAATTGTATATAATTAAAATGAAGTACCACTGGTATGAAAACATCTTTTTTTTCTGCTTTTCAAAGTGTTCTTAATAAAAATCCCCTGATTTTGTAGGAATACCCTCTCAGCGGGAGCTAATTAATTAAGCTTTCTCCAATCCTACAAACATCCACAATGAATTAATAAAGAAGTCTAATTCCTATTGTGACCTTCAGTCGAGATGGAAACGCTTTTTAAAGTTATTGGCCTGATTAATTCTTAATTGGTTAATTTTAGCTTGTTATGTTAATGGAGACTAATTGATGATTACAGACATTAGTCCAGAGCTCTCCCACTGTGAAGCATGTGTCTCTCTTGTTTCCAGGGGTGAAGATCCTAACTATATGTACAGTGGATATAGAAAATAATCACCCCACCCCCTTTTAAAATGATCACATTTTGTTGCTTTGCAGCCTGAAATGAAGACAAACACCATTTTTCTTTTACTCAGCTGTGTTTACTCTAGTAAAAGATATAACACCAAAATGTCAGAAAAAATGAAAAAACAGGATCACAGAGTTGGAAAAAGGATCACTCCCCCTCCTAAAAATGACTTGTAAACTCAATCAGGTGTAGCTAATCACCTTCTCGATGGCACAACAAGCCATTTGACTTTCAACTGTGATCCGCCGTGCACATTTTGATTAGCTCAGCATGAGAACAGCTTTCCTGGAGCATTATTGTCCTTGGTCTTGCAACTGAAGCAAACAATCAACTGTGGGTGACAAGGCACTGTCAAAAGATCTCCAGTATAATAAGTAATAAGTTGTGGAGATGTTTTTGTATCCATTTCAAAGTATGTATCAATGCCTAGAAGAACAGGGAAGTCTATTATTAAGAAGTGGAAGATATTTGGTACAACAAAGACCATCCCTGCATCAGGACGTCGCTCCAGACTGAATGAAAGAGCCAGGAGGAAACTGCTCAGAGAGGAGGCCAAGAAGCAATTGTGGGACTTTATGACAAAGAGGTCATTGTGTGCATGTGACCACAATATCACATTCTCCACAAATGTGGCTTGTATGGGAGGGTTGCAAGAAAAAAGCCACTTCTCAAGAAAGGCCAATTGCAGTCTGACTGAGCTTTGCCAAAACACACCTTGCAGATTCTGAGGCCGATGAAATTATTTGGCCTGAACACCAAATGATATGTCTGTTGGAAATCCAATACAGCTACCCATCAAAAGAACAGCATTCCTCCAGTAAAGCATGGAGGTGGAAATATCCTGTTATAGGGGTGTTTCTGTGCAGCAGGGACTGGATCACTTGTCAGGATAGAAGGAAAAATGGATGGGGCAAAATACTGTCAAATTATTGAGGAAGATCTGCTGCCCTCTGCCAGAAAGTTGTCAATGTGAAGAAGGTTTACCTTCTAAAATGACAATGACCCAAAGTACACAGCAAAACTGACCACAGAGGGGTTGAAGGAGGAAAAGCATGCCTTGCGAGGCCCAAGTCAGAGCCAAGACTTAAACCCCATTGAAAATCTGTGGAATGACTTGAAGACTGCATCCACAACTGAACGGAAGGCACTAAAAGGTGGTTCAACAAAATACTTACACAAGGGTTGGGATCCTTGATTTTTTTTCTGACATATTGGTGTTCTATCTTTCACTTGGATGTTATAAGTTGCACTGAGTATACACAGCTGGATAAAATAAAAACTGTTCAATTTAATTTCAGGCTGCAAAGCTACTAAATGTGATTATTTTAAATGGGTGATTATTTTCTATGCCTAATAAAAGCATCCAGCAGATAATAATCTTTTTGTTCCTCAGCCTAGATCTGTCTGGATATCAGAGTTAATATTTCCCCAGAGACACAATGTTCAGCCCTCTATTGCCATGTCAACCACTGATGATGTAGTGCTATATCTTTTGTGGGATCATATGGTTCTCTGTGTGTTTTAAGCAAATCACTGAGGGGCTGCATGGACTGCTTCGCCTCTATGCAGGGTCCAAAATGAACTCTTGCCAAACTCAAATAAAAATTGTTTTTGGCAAGTGAATAAAACTTATTTACAGAAGCCATTTAACTTTGTTAGTAACATGCATACACACACACACACACAGGCCATTTACTTCTATATGAGTAAAAAAAGTAAAGAAATATGTATGTAAAAATAAAAGGAAAAAACTTTTATTCTTATTCTTATATGCTTATTTTATTAATCTTCTTATATTCTTTGTCTTTGAAAAATTTTGATAATTGAAATGATCATTACTTTCATATTCTTCTATATTTTAAAAATAACTATTTAATTACATGTGTGTGTGTGTGTGTGTGTGTGTGTGTGCATATATAATTTTATTTCTTTAATATAAAAATATGGCTGGTAAGAAATATTTATGGTCAGAATTTTCTTATTTTCTCCTGTTGTACAGTATGTGTGGAGCATGTGTGTGTGTTTTGCTGCCAGTGGGATGTACCTTAAGAAGTTTAACACTTCCTGTCAGCATGAGGATCGATGAGTTTGCCATTCAATGTTGACACCACAAAAAACCTAGGTGTTCAAAATGCTATGTACTGTAGTGAATTTGTGTTCAAATTGATTGGCTCAGAAATTTGGCTCAGTAAACAACAAATAGATTTCCTTTGTTTACTGAGTTTGTTATAATGGATAAGCAGTCTGGTTTTGGCTAATGAAAGAAACTCAATTTTGCCTTTACCGTGTACTCATGATTTATTTAACTGTTTTATAAACTGTAAATGCACAGTGTATAGTCACAGATATATAAATGCTGCTCTGGTCGGTTCAGTCATGTATAAAGAGTGATGACAGGTGCTTTGGCTGGTGAAGAACAGAGATTAGTTTGATCTCTGGAGAGTTCATTGATTTCTGCATTGGCTTTTGAAAGGTCATGGTGGAGAAAAGCCTCTGAATTGACAGAAAACAACACATGATAGATAAAACTCCAGTTGCAGAACCATCAGATAGAAAACAAGTGGCATTTTACTGTTCATTGTAGAGTGGAAATCATTGCATGTTGTGAGTTGTTTTAGTGAATCCTAGAGAGGAAGTGGAAATTCGAAGTGTATATGCAAGGTGGAGACAGTTGCTATGGTGACTATGATGCATGAATCTTTAAAAGCTATAAAGTCGTGTGTGTGTGCATGAGAAACTGCAAAGGAATAAAGAAATTGCTGTTGCAACTCATTAATGCGCTTGTGACTTTTGAATGAAGTGAAGGGAAGTGGAGTAAAAGTCCCAAATGTGTAGCAGAGAGAGATGTATTTATTAGTAAAGCTACAAACGTTCCTGTTAATATTATAATTTATTCTGAAAGATCAGACTTGTGACAGCAAGGAAATCTCTCAGATCTGAGAATCGGGGCTGAGGCTCAAGGGACAGGAGATGAGAGGAATCGAGTGAGTGTGTGTGTGTGTGTGTGTGTGTGTTAGGATGTGAGAATGATTGTGTTAATGAAAGACAGAAGCTCTGTGCTAAAAACCTAGTGAGTTGACTTATTGCCCTATATAGTGAGCAAACTAAGTTGAATGGAACCTTGTGACTGATTTGAAGCTGTCTGTGTAAATAGCAAATAATGTTCCACATATGAAACCCACAAGACTCACATGATCTTTCAGAAATCATTTTATTATGTTGGTTTATTATCAGTGCTGGAAATAGTTGCGCTGCTTAATATATTTTGGAAACTGATATTTTTTCAGGATTCTTTGATTAATAAAGTTTACCAATAAGGGCAACGTGCAGAACTAATCTGTCATATAGTTTCACAGTCTTTAGCTGGTGTGCCCTGGCTGTCCACCAGAGGACACTGTGTTTTTGTGAGCAAATGGCTTGTTGTGTGTTTGTTGGTGTCATGTGCTCTCCTGTCATTTGTCTGACCCCGCCCATCTTGTTACCTCATGGTTTCAGTTGGCTCCAGCTGTCTCCGTTACACTCCTCATATTTCTGCCTATTTATTCTCCTTGTGTCTGCAGTCCTGTGCTGAATTTGGAGTAGGTTTGACATGGAGCACCTGTCTTTTGGGGCATTTGTGGACTTTCTAGCCCACAGGGAGAGACAGTCAGTTCCTGAGCCTATTCACAAGATGGCTGCCAGTCCAGATCCTCTTCAACTGGTGGGACCAAGGCTTTTGAGACTGGCATCCAGGTTGGCAGATCCACCATTGCTCTCAGCCAGAGTGGGAGCCCACAGAGTCCCCTCATCAATCCGCTCCAATCCAGAAGCCTTCAGGATCCACTCTAGAGTCTTCTCCAGTCCACGAGTCCTCAGAGTCTGCTCCAGAGCCCGCTTCAGTCAGGGAGCTCTCCGAGCCTGCTACGGAGCCCACTCAAATCTGAGTTCACTCCAGAGCTCACTCCAGTCCACATGCCTTCAGAGTCCACTCATGAACACCCTCCAATCCATGAGCCTTCAGAGCCCACTCCAGAGCCCCTGTCTGGTCCTGGGGCCTTCAAAGTCCAATCAAGAGCCCACTCCTGCACCATCAGCACCACTGAGGTGGTCCTCAAGCCTGCCTGCTTGCATATGGTGGGCTTCTCCTCCACTGTGGGGGTCTTTGAGCCCATCTTCGAGCCTGTGGTGGTCTTCTGCCCTACTGTGGGGATCTTTGAGCCCAGCTGTTTGGCTGTGGTGGTCTTCGGGCTCTGCCCTGGTGTCCTGTTTTGCCGCCACACCACTTACTCTGCCACAGTCTCTAGGCCCTCCTCCACTCCACGCGCCTGGCCCACCATCCCTCCCCCTGTTCTGCCTTCTCTCCATCACCCTCCTGGACTCTTGTTTTGTGCTTCGGACTGTGAAGCGTCTGGAATACACTCCCTAGCAGGGGGATTCTGTCATAGTCTTTAGCTGGTGTGCCCTGGCTGGCCACTAGACGACACTTTGTTTTTGTGAGCACATGGCTTGTGTTTGTTGGTACCATGTCCTCTGCTGTCTATTGTCTGACCCCGCCCATCTTGTTTTAATTGGTTCCACCTGTCTCCACCTTGTCTGCCTATTTATTCTCCTTGTGTCTGCAGTCCTGTGCTGATCTGTTTGTCTTCAAGGATGCTCGTTATGTGTATTATGTCTGCCTATATAGTTGTCCCTGGTCTGCCTGTTTTTATCCTCTGTGTAGTTTTTGTTGTTTGGTTTCATTTTATTAAATAACCTTTTCTTCCTGCAACTTGAGTCCTCACCTCATGTCTCCACACGCGCTGTGACAATTTAGGTTACATAAAAGAATTATAATGAGAACACGACTGTAAATAATGCCTTGTTTCAGCATGTTGTTATGGAAAGAATGTGTCCACAGAGTTATCCACATGACTAACACAGTCAAGTTCACTTGTGCAGCCACTCACAGCCTTTTGTGGAACTGTAAATTGCAGTATTCTGTTTCTATGTATTTCATGTGTATATATTAATCTCATAAGATTCATTTGAGTTGCAGAAAAGCGGTTTATTGTAGACCTACTATGGTGATTATCTTATCAGCATGCAGCACAAACAACAATGTAGAATATTAATAACTATGACTGGGACTGTCATATACACAACATTATAATGAGAACACTATTATAGAGACTTCAGCCGAAGCACACACAACTGCCTCTCAAACAGCTCGTGACTCTTGAGTGTCAGATTTAGTTATTTCATGTTTGATTAAATTGAATTAATGCATTTAGCAGACGCTTTTATCCAAAGCAACTTACAGTGCATTCAGGTTATCAATTTTTACATATCATGTGTTCCCGGGGTATCAAACCCCCAACCTTGCGCTTGCTTGCTTGCTAGCGCAGTGCTCTACCAGTTGAGCTACAGGAACACTAATTAAAATCTTTTTTTATCGTTCGGCTATTCTATTTTATTTATCCATGGCACATGCATTTTTGTATGTAGCCTAAGTAATGCTATTCAGTGATTTTACTCATTATTTGAGTTTATTTATTCAAATTTCTTTGAGGCAATAGATTTTTTTGGTGACACTTTACAAAGCAACAGTTTTTTTAAAGAAATGAATCTAGTGTTATTTAGCATTGCAGGTGCCATGCGATGAACCCTACCCCCACAGCAAACAGAACCGGACAGAACCGAACCGAGGCTCCAAAACCGTGATATGAACCGAACCATTGCATTGGTATATCATTACACCCCTAATTGCTATACTGGTTTATGAATCGTATTTTAAATGTTATGTGTGTTTATTGTGTATAAGTGTTTTATTGTTTAATATTTATTATATGATAGTACTTTTATAATACTGTTGTAAGGAATCCTTAACAGGACTGCTATTTTCCTCCTGGTCGGCAGGTGGCAACCCTCACCAGACTCCTGCTGAACCCTACCACTCATTATGCCTGATGCCTCACACCTGTGTCTTGCCCTATTTAAGTGTATGCCATGCCTTATTGTTCAGTCTGGAGCCTATGTTACCTGTTGCAAGCTAAGTCTGTCAAAGTTTAAGTTTAAGTCTTTGGACCCTTGTGTCTATTTTTCTTTGTACTGTTTTTTGGAAGCACAGCTTCTCTTGTTTTGTTGCACCTTTTATTAGTAAAGTTTTTTGTCTTGTTGAAGACCCACGACTCCTGGCCATTTGATCATCCCTGCTCTTGGATTCATTTAGTGGGGAGTTAGCCCAAACAGACCCGGGTTCAATCCCCACCTAGAACAGCCCTGTTACAACTGTATAAAATATATCTATGCATACAGATGCTATTTATAAATATTTTTATTAGGTTTTCATTATTTTTAATTATTTGCCTAGGTAGGCAGTTTACTTGGCATTGGAACAGAGAAATGCTCATTTCACACAAGAGTCCAAATATCCTTTCCTCAACTGAGCAGCAGTGATTTTGAAATTAGGTGGAAAGAGAAATGCTGTGTTTTAATAGAGGTTGATGATGCTAGTGGATGTTTATTACACACACATGCACACACAGTGCAGCAACGTTTTCTCAAGTACGAACTCCAACGGTCTATGAACACACACACACACACAGAGGCTTTCTTGCAGGGGAGGGGGATGCTCTGACGTTGAGTGTGTGTGTGTGTGTGTGAGCATCCACGGGTGTGCGCCCAGAGCTGCGCTCATTGCTCGGTGAGCGTGGACTGGTTTGGATACGTTACCAGAGCGATGATGGTCAAGTGAATGGATTGTGGGTATTCTGACGAATGAACAGAAGATATGGAAGGGCTGCTTTCTCCCATGCGCACACGGGTAAGTGCTCTGGTTGCCGAGGGATACAGGAAAAATGTTATAGAATGAGAGGAGGGAGAGAGAGTGCCGGTAAAAATGTGGGTTTATAATGTCCCGTTCTGCCTGGAGACAGCACATAAAGTCTGAGAGTGTGAGATGACCAGATTAAAAGGCTGTGGTGGCTTTATTTTATGATTTTTGGGGATTTATTTAGTTGTTTTAGTGAAATGTGGGTGGCTTCTTACATTCATCCTAGTGTTTTCGGTCGAATTGAGAGCTAGTGTGGTGGTGGATGCCAAATTAAGAGGTATAATTCACAAACAGCAAGTTGAGGTGAAGTCTACAGTAGGACGGACTTTAACGTGTGTGTGTATTTGTGCGCTTGATGCTGAATACAAATGCAGAGAGAGAAGTAAAAGAGAGATTGAGTTGAAACAATGTCAATCGATCATTGTCTGCAGATGCAAAAGTATAAACAGTCATATTGAATTCATAACTATTTTCATTTGAGTCCAGTGATCCGCGTTTATAGAAAGTGTCATCTGTGACATCTCATCTCATCTCTCGCTCTTTTGATTTTTCAGGCGTACTCCATCCAGCTCCCTAAATGTGTGGTTTCAGAATAGTGTGTGAGCACATAATAGTGCGGCAGGCGGATCAAGCAGTGATGTGTGTGGGAGTGAGTTTATAGAAATCATAATCATACAGGTGATGCATCCACACAAGCCTTCCAGATGGCAACAGTGTAGCACTTCAAACTTTAATGCCTTAATAAATATGTATGTGTGTGTGCGTGTGTGTGTGTGTGTGTGTGTGTGTGTGTGTGTGTGAGAGAGAGAGAGAGAGAGAGAGAGAGAGAGAATTGGTTGTGATGAGATTTGAAGAAGGTTATGATGAGATCATTTTTTGGCATATAGATACTGCAATACAATATTATAAAATATTGATTTTATTTTTCACAGTGAGATCAAAGAAGTCTGATATCACTTAAAAGTTTCTATTTTGCATTTAGCTATTTAAGCTATTTATTTATTTTATCATTACTCCAGTCTTTGGTGTCACAGAATCCTTCAGAAATTCTAATATGCTGATTTGCTGCTCAAGTAACATTTTTTTATTATTATAAATGTTGAAATATTTATAATTTTTTTGTGGAAACTGTGATTAAAATAAAATAATTCAGGACTCTTTGATGAATACAAAGTTAAAAAGAGCAGCATTCACCTGATATAGATTTTTTGTAACAATGCAAAAGTGTTTTAAAAATGTTTTACACAATTAATTATATATATTTTTTTAAAAGTAATATTTTAAATTAAGTAAAAAAATTTATATATATATATATATATATATATATATATATATATATATATATATATATATATATATTTTTTTTTTTTTATATATATATATATATATATATATATAATTTTTTTTTTTTTTTTTTAAAGTAGTTCGTATATTCAGTGTAGAAATACTATGCAATATGCATTTCAGAATTTCATTTGTTGTTTTTAGTTTGTACTGTTTTCGCTTTAATGACACCGCCATGATCTGAATTGAAATGAAATGGAAGAAAGTAAGCTTGATCTTTCTAGAGTTCACCTGTTCAATGTCGCAAATGTTGCAAGAAAATGTGCATAATCCTCTTTATTTCAGAACTCTTCTGATGTCACATGCTCAAATCATAATTTACTGAAATGCATTAACTTATTCCCACTCATCACACAGGACAAGTGGGCTGCCGTTGGTCTCTCCTGATACTGTTGGTTTTTGGTTTCAGTCTATCAGCTCATGGTCTGTGTTCGTGTGTGGGTGTGTGTGTGTGTATGTGTGTGTGTGTGTGTGTGTGTGTGTGTGTGTGTGTGTGTGTGTGTGTTTACATGAGGCCAACAGATTGCCAGCACAGCAGGATGTTTGTTCTACTTTCTAATATAAACCATTTCAAACTGTGTGGCTTTAGGATAATTTAATTTAATTAGCATACATTCATTTACTAAGTGATACTGTCAACTGGTCTTCATTATGTGTGTGTGTGTGTGTGTGTAAATCCACCACTGTATTGTGGTGCTGAGGCAGCAATTATCAATGAGTCAAGTTTAGCCATGCATGAAAAACAGAGATGGAGAGAAAGGGAGATAAAGAGATGTCAGCAGTCTTGTCTATTAGGAGCAGACAGCAGAAATGCAATACGTTATTCCTCAATCTAAGTCTGCAGGGGTTTTGTAGACTCTCTTAAGAGTTATAGAAACACACTGTTCGAAAGTGTATTGTATTTGATCAGCATCAGTGTTTGCCACACATGAAACCCTAGTGAGCTATTGATTCTTAAGCATTTTGTTTATCTTCACAACTTTTACGAATCTCAAACTAGAATAGGCAAAAGTAAAATGTTAACAAACTGGTCACATGATCACCAAGCTTCTGCTATTTCAGTCTTTATTTAAAATGTGCAGTTTGGAAAGTTTGAGTTAGATTGCAAGAGCACAAGTGCAAGAACAGTGGGGTGTAGAGTGGGGTATTACTGATGTATTTAATTGTAAATTAAATGTGAAATTATCTTGAGCTTATTTCTGGCATTTAATAAAAAAAAACTAATTCAAAAAAACACATTGACTTTCAATCAATTTAGTGTTTAGTGTGCTTTACATTTTCTGTTTTGAATATTCTGTTTCACCCATAAGTTTCACATAATGAAGGCAAAATGGTATGTGAATGCAGCTTCATATAAGATTCACATCTTTGTGACAGTTTTGTGAAATCTGACTTTGGACTACGACTTATAATATGTCATTAAATGAGGCTAAGTATGTTTGACTCTTAACATGAGCAAAGTTTCTTGCTTTTCCTCATTTCTTGTTGTTCATGTGTGTTAGATTAGGTTTGTCAGGCTCCTTAATGTATGTATGTAGGCCAGTAGATCAAAAACTAGAAAAAAATATCCTCTAAAGGATTTCTATGTGCTGACCTACACACACACACACACACACACACACACACACACACACAAACAGTGTCTTAAGTTCTAAATGACGTGTAGGAGTATAGACAAGGTGATTTCTATCAGTTCCATTAGACTCAGAGTAGATCAATGAGCAGATGTTATCTTGGATTACATGTCAGAAGCTATTGAAGGAAACCAAGTATGTGTGTGTGATTTTGTGTCTCTGTGTGTGTAATTAGACTTTAGATGAGGTTAGACTTTAGTTGAGGAATGGGTGTTAAAGATGTGCACAGTATACTGAATTTCCTCAGTCATTTGTAGATGCCTAGGTTCTATTGTATCTATTAATGAATTCAAAAACTTTAAAATCAACCTGTTAAAGGTATAGTTCACACCAAAAATGCTTGTTCTGTCATCATTTATTCACCTAAACCTGTGTTACTTACTTTCTTTTGTGTAAATAAATCTGTCAATCAATGTTTCTTTTTTCTTTTCTTTTTTTTCTTTTTCTTTTTTTCAGGTCTGCACAATTTGGAAGAAAAAAATGTAATTGCAAATTAAAATGCATACATTAAATGCCCCCCCCCCCTTTTTTTTGCACATTTTGCACATTTTCTATAAAACAGATTATATAATAATAATAATAATAATAATAATAATAATAATAATAATAATAATAATTGTAAAGTGATTACTATTGCTAAAAAAGGCATAACAGAGAAATGCCTCTGTAGAAAGTTTTTAAAGATTATTGTTGTATGTTACATTCCCAAATGCATGTTATAAATGACCCAAACTTTCATTATATGGAATAAAACAGCTCTGACATTCAGTCAAACATCTCATTTGGTTTTCCAATGAAGATATAAACATGAGGGTGAGTGAATGATGACAGACTTTTCACAGCCTGTTTACACATCATGCACATTGAATGTCACTTTTTTTCTCTCCATTTATATGTTTGTGTGTGTGTGTGTGTGTGTGTGTATATATATATATATACACTGTATGTGTGCCTTTCTGCGATAAATGTGATTCTGATTCAGAATTTACATTTTTGCATGAACTACAGTATTCCTATAATGTTAATCAACTACAATGGAACATTCATGTTGACTACAGTTCCAAATATTTTGTGTGTGTGTTTGTGTGTCATTATACATTTGATTGTTGGTCTGTGTTTGTGGTGTCATTGTGGTAAGCAGTATTACAGCTGTCCATGCTCAAACTAACAGATGGATCTATTAAGACAGAGACCTCCAAAGCAAAAACTATGGAGACACAGAGATAGACTGGAGTTTCTTTGGCCCAAACCTCTATCTCCCCCACTGGCAGTCTTTCCATCTCTATTGCAGTATCCTTCCCATTTTTGTTAATTAACAGTAAAACAGCTGGTATGATATTCCAGGTCAAAGAAGAGAGCAATGGTCAAAACCTGAACACGAGTTAGGAAACAGCTGATTGAATTACTCAACCAAATAACAGAAACGAGCTCCATCTCTCTGTCGGTTCCCTGTAAAAGAGCAAACTATTGGAGCGTAACAGACAGGTGGTGTCCATGTTGGAAGCGGGTTTGTCAACTCCATCTCCCAGCTGTTATTGCTGCACTAATGAAGCGGGGATCTGACCGGTTGTAGTGATGGGGGTGAGAGAGCAGCTAGTCTACAGACAGTTAATGAGGAAGTGATTATCTGGGTGAAGTGCTGCGAGAAACTGCGCCAGTTTTGATCATGATCACTTAATTTAACTGAGATTTTATTCAGTTGCATTTACATGATCTCAGTATTGGCTCCATTAAAAAGATGCTGGATGTGAGCAAAAGTTAGCTTTGAAAAGAGCTCTAGCTTAATTATTAGGTTTGATATTTGGTTTCTAACTGCATTGAAATACTTCACTCTTTACATGTTCTTATTCATTGCATAGTTTTCCATTATAAATGTCCTATTATAACCATGCTTTTTACCAAAATACCATAGTTACTGTAGTTATTTTTATTGCATTTGTGATATTGTCTTATCATGTATCATAAAATTAAATATGAAGATCCTTAAAATGTCTTGCATTGTCTGAAAGAGATCCCATTTAAATATACTGTGGTTAACAGTGGTAGCATGTAGCATGGTATTATTTTGTTCTATATAATATGGTATTATTTTGACCAAAATAAGTTGCCATGGTAAATCTTTGTCCTACAAGTAAAAAGTGTAAAAGTATGTGTGTGAAAAGTATGATTAGAATATTGTCTTATTATTATAATAGGGTCAGTGGCCAGACTGTTGCAGCCTGTTTTAAGTGAATGCTGCAGGCAGTGAGACTGTGAAGCGGTGTGTGTGTGTGTGTGTGTGTGTGTGGACAGAGGACGAGGAGAGGACAGACACACAGAGGCCGTGACCCTTCTGTCAGACCCTCCCTGTAGAAACGCCTTTGTCCTTATGCTAATGAGACTCACTGACATTCATAATTCATCAAGCTATTCTTTTCCTTTTTTCTTCCCTTTCTCCGTTACATTTCATTTGCTTTCAATTTCTAGTCCTTTTCCTGGGTTTTTACTTTTGCCTTTTTGTTTCCCCTTCTGTTTCTTATCCTTTGCTTTCTCTTTTTATTTCCCTTTTCTTTCCTTTCTTTCTGTTCCTTTCCATTTATTTTACTTAAGTTTATTTTTCTTTTTTCCTTTTGCTTACAGCTTTCTTTTCATTTGTCATTTCCTTCCTTTTCCTTACTTTCTTTTACAACTCCACTTCCTTTTGATTCCCCTTACTTCTCTACTTTTTTTGTCTTTTCTGTTGCCTGCCTTTTTTCTTTAAATTCTCTGCCTTCCCTTTTCTTTTTACTTTTCCATCATTTACCTTTGTTTTTTCCCCTTTGGTTCCTTATCTCCTTCCTTCCCTTTCCCTTCTCTTCCCTTCCTTAGCAGGGTTATTACATGAAGCGTCTGAATAATGATCAGGCAAAGATTCGGACAGTCCCCGGGGCTGCCAGGCTGGGGTCCTGATTGATGCATGGAATCAGAGCAATTTACCCCACATGTCCGTGGTACCTACCAAACCTCAAGAAAGGATATAGGGCCAGCCGGAGTTCAGAGTGTGTGTGTGTGTGTGTGTGTGTGTGTGTGTGTGTGTGTGTGTGTGTGCTTTGATTGTACAGTAGGAACTAGCTGTGCAGTAACAGGCCAGCTGGCGGCTCTTCCCACTGTCCCATTAGGATTCTTATGATCTACCTCATCAGCATCAGTCAGACCTGCAGCACTTTACCAACCTCTCTCACTGTAGCCCTGTGAGTCCGGCAGTTGTCATAGAAACAGCAGGCAGGCTGATGGGATGCCATCATCGTCTGATCTGCAGTTTCACTCAGCGGGGTGATGATTTAAGGTGCTCATACATTCAACACGCAACATGCCTGTATGTGATCTCCATGACATCAACATCAAGTTTGAATTCATAATGTTCCTGTTGGAATAATCTAATATGTGGATATTTTAACATCACGGGGGATGTGTCACAGTGAGAGATGGCCGTTAGAGGAACCGTTTCATCATTCAGACTGCTTATCAGCACACACACACACACACACACACACACACACACAACTCATTTCAATGTAGTTTTCCCCATGCCTTGATTAGGGCTGCAGGATTGGGGCAGAGTCAGGCCCTCAGTAATACGGCTCATTCATCTTCAGGAAAGCTGACTGTGTCACACAGTCTCCTGCTCACACTCACACTCACACTCACACTCACCCTCCTCTGCGCTCCAGTGTGTCTTCATCTTGCTGATTAGTGTGAAGTGCTTTGATTCATGAATGGAAGGGGCCGAGTCTACAGTGAGGGACCGGCGGTTTGATGATGTCACAGCCCTGAATGTAGCTCACATTGACTTAATATGTGTTGCATTTCATTTGCAACACACACAACTAGGTTTTGCATTGTCTAAATTTGGCAGCTGCCACAATTCTAATTGTCGTCTTTATCGGCCTGAATTTTATTATCAGTGTTTGCCAGATGTTTTATTTTTTAGCATAAATAATTATATTGATATTTTATTGACTATAATATGAAAATACATATCAGCTCATCTGTACTGGCAAGCATTTTTTTATCAGTGCATTCAAGGTATTTCTACTTATCTACTATTGGCCGAAATATGAAAATATGTATCAACCAGAATTTTATTATCAGTGCATCCAAGGTTTCAAATGTGTTGATATATGGTTGCTAAGGTGTTCTGAGTGGTTGCTAAGTAGTTACATGCTGTCAAAAGACAGTTTTTCAATTCAAACCCCATAACATTTCCATCTCTTCTAGTTTAGAAAAACACATTTTCCAAAACCGAACAGTAATATGACTGTGGCGAGTGGGGCGGGGCCGAGAGGCGTGGGAGCGAGGAGTGAGAGAGTTAGCAGGTGGGGGTGCGCCGACCCCTGGGCACGCCACCATGTGGTCCTCCGCCAGATGGATGGCCGAGTCCAGCGACGTGGGGCGGTGGCACTGGACCCACTCGGCCGTCTTCTTGGGAAGCCGAGCGATGAACTGCTCCAGCACCACCAGGTCGACGACATGCTCCACGTCACTTCCCTCGGCCAGTAGCCACTTGCGGCAGGAGTCCCGGAGCTGTTGGGCCATCGCGAAGGGCCGGCCGGCCTCGCCCAAATCCAGGGACCGGAAGCGCTGGCGATGTTGCTCTGGCGACCGGCCGACCCGCTGGATAATGGCCCTCTTGAGGTCGTCGAAGACCAGGAGGTTCGCCACCGGAAGTTGTTGCGCGGCCACCTGGGCCTCACCGGAGAGCAGGGGTATTAGGCGTATCGGCCACTCCTCGCTCCCACGCCTCTCGGCCCCGCCCCACTCGCCACAATGACTATAATGTGCTGTGAAATGACTAGTGACAGAAGGTTCTCATGTTGCTTCCCTGTTAATGTGTATTTAATAGCGTATTATCATTTAAATTCAGTTTAGTGGATCTCTCTCTCCTGTGTTTGTGTGAGAAAGTGATTTTAATATCATCACAACACACCAGTGACTGTTCCACGTTCATGGTGTTCTGCTCGACTGGAGAGATGAGTAATTGAAACATTTACCTATAGGACAGAGCAACGCTTTCCCTCTTGCTCTCTTTTTCATATGTGCATGTTAAATACTGAGACAGACACATTTTCTCCCTCTGGTGTGAATAGGAAGCTATAAATGCTGTTTCATTTCAAAATCTTGTTTTAGGATAGTTGTTTTAGGATAGTTAATTGGCCTTTAACCCATTTATCAATCCTTGTCTTAGATCTAATCTTTACCTCTAAATCTATTTTGCACATTTTTGAAGACAAGGAAGGTCATGCTAATTTCTAAATAAAATCCACTGACATTTACAATAAATAGTTTTCATAAACAAAGGCACTGACATACACATTTGCTTTGTCTAGCGGATCTCACTCAAATGCTAAATGTAATCTGCCTTCCTGTGTGTGTGTGTGTGTGTGTGTGTGTGTGTGTGTGTGTGTGTGTGTGTGTGTGTGTTAAATCATATGTTACCTTATTTGTAATAGGCACGCAGGGTCTTAGGGGCCCGAGACCATTATTCTCTCTCTCTCTCTTTGTCCCTCAAAGTCTCTCGCTCTTTTTTTGTTACATAAATACATCTATGCCTTTAATGAGACTTTCTGAGTGGCTGCTAGGTGGTTACTAAGGCATTCTGAGTGATTGCTAAGGCATTTGTGGGTGGCTGTTTGTTGGGCCCAGTCAGTCTAATATTGTGATCTCTAGATGTCCCGCATTGAGTGCAGCTCCTGTCCTACATGTGATCTGTTGTTTCTGGCTCCCAGGCATCTTCTAGAGAGTAGTGGTTTATGAAGGACCTGCAGAACTGGGCCAGGCTGGCCACTGTAGTTTTCACATCTGGATCTGTGCTTTTGTCTTCCTGTATTAAGACAACAGTCAAAAAGAGATGCTCCTGTAATTCAGTTTAATGAGACCGACCTACATTCAGGCTCTCAGAATGCCTCCCAAAAGCTTTAGACTAAATGAGTAATCAAGTGCATATCTTGTTGTTTGCCCCATGTGTGTGTGTGTGTGTGTGTGTGCCCTTGTTTCCTTCTGAGCAATTCCACTTTGTTCCTCGTGAATTCATCTGACTATGTTAAGGACCAAAGCAACACAAACATAGACATGATTTCAAGATGTTTCCTTTGCACTTTTCAGCAAGACTTCAGAAGTCCAAATCGAGCCCCCCGTGAGGGCCACTTATCTTCTGCACTGGCCTAGTTCTCATAAAAAGATGGTTTTACATTTGACTTTCATTTATAATCAGATCCACGGGAGAAGGACAAGCAGGGATTTCAGACAGTCTATTTCCACATCATTATGAATATATTTGAAAATCGAATAACATCAGATCAAACCGTCCAAAATCTGAATTTCTTGAGCCAGTAGGTCCTTCATCCCAGAGGAAAAGGAGATGTGTGTAATTGCTCTTTTTTTAGCAATTGGATATACAATTTTAGCCTGGCAGAAGATAAAACTAGCCAAAAAAAGGATGCATTAAATGTAAGTAGTAAATAAGTAAATTAAGAAAGAAAGAAAGAACATTTATTTGACAAAAGATTAATATTTGAATTAAACCTGTTCTTTTAAATTTATACTGTATGTATCAGAAAATTCTGATTTTTTTTTATCATTTATTACAATTTATAATTTTTTTTTTTTACTTGAGCACCAATTCACCATATGATATCAATGATTAGAATGATTTCTGAAAGATCAATTGAGATGTCAACGAGCCTTCATTTGTGATGGTTAAATCATGCCCTGGACATCAGACACGTCTGAGAGCAGAAGGACACAGCCCCTGTCTTTAAAGCACTTTTAAGCCCATAATCCTCTGCTCCTGATCTAGGACGTAACGGGACAGGTGTGTTCTGTCATGTGTGATCAAAGTCTGCTGTACCTGCACTGAGACAAGGGGATATGAGTACGAAATCAAAGACAAATTCATTTATCTAGATTAAAAACTAAAATAAAAGAATTCTATATCCTTATTTCTCTGGGAGGAGTGGATGCTAATCTTGTAACGTTAACAGTTTGCTGCCCTGAGTCTGTCTTTACACACACACACATGCCGCAGGGCACAGCTGGATGACTCTGGGACACAGGCACAATGTCAGATTTCTCCCGGCATCTCCTCAGAAGAGGCAGAACACATTTTATAAATAGACGAATGAGCTCTGAAGGGTGTAGTGACTGATTTTCGCTCTATAAAACTGTTACTATCACTGAGTGCTAGTTGTTAATATGACCTAGATTCAGTGTGGTTGTATGAGTGGCCAGGAGAGGGCGCTGTGAGAAGAATGCACTTGGAATATTTGGAATGGCATTACCGTATTATCTGCATGATGACTGCATAACTAGATTTCACTACATAGAATACTGTAAAAAAGAATGCAGTTAACTCAAAGTTGACTTCAAATTTCCAGCTATATATAAATGATGTGAAAGTACTGTCCATGTAAATACACACATCCATCCAATCTGATGAGCAACGTAACAGCCTGCTGGTCAGGGTCAGGGTCAGAGGTCAGGCGACAGATGACCCTCCTGAGGCTTAGCTCCACTGAAAGTTCACTTAATGTGCAGAGAAGAGAGATGAAGATGATGAAACCTGTGTGTGTGTGTGTGTGTGTGTGTGTAAGAGAGAGATAGAGAGAGAGCAGGAGAGGTTAGGGCCATGTCTCTCTGACAATGACTTTTGTTTTATTCATTAACCATTAAAGATGAGTTATATACAAGGTGCAGTCCAGACACACTCTCATAAATCACATCGGTCGTCTTTGTGTGTGTCTGTTCGGGATGTTGGGGTACACCTACTAAACAAAGAGGCTAAAAGGATAAGTGTGTGTGTGTGTGTGTGTGTGTGTGTGTGTAATAGATGCCCTCTGTCCCTGTGCATCTGTCAGGGTATAGCATGTGTTGGGGTGATGCACAATGATTAATAATTACACAGGCACTGTTCCAGCTACCACAATCCCTTTTGCTCGCACATATTTAGTTCATTGTCAGTTTAGTTCATCGTCTTTCATTGTCTGGACAAAATTTTATTTTATTTTTACAAAATTTTATTTTTATTTATTTCATTGTATTATTTTTTTCATTTAAGATTAGTATTTGACAATACTATTTAACACATTTTTAATGTATTATTTTAATGTTGAAAAAATATTAAAAGCTTTACTGTTACAGAATATTGATTAAAGTGAGCAAATGAAGTTTTATACTGTAAACTAAATGTTTCAATCAGTTTTTTATTTTCCATTTTCATTTTAGTTTTAGTTTCAGTTATTTTGTTGTTTTTGTCATTTTGTTTTTTATGCCTATATAGATTTTTTTTATATATATAATACATATAATACAATATATAATTCTTCATATCTCCTAATAAATGATATAGCCTTGTTCCATTGATGTTGTAATTTTGTTAATTAAATCTTGGTTTCGTTGATCCTGAGTTGGGAAGCGCAACCTTAGTTTATAACAAGTAATTTTTTTCTCAGCATGACTGTGGTACAATCATGTACATTATTAATATAATGCTCTTAAAGTGACAGACTGCCCCCCCCCCCAACCAAAAAACAGTAATCATTTATGTCATTTAAAGACCTGTATGACTTTCTTTCATTAATGGAATTTATGAGAAAGTTTCAACTGTTTTTGCCCGTACAATGGAAGTCGTAGAGGTCAGGAATAACATTAAGGTGATTAAATGACAGAATTTTCAGTTTTGGGAGAACTATCCCTTTACGTTTTGTGTTGCAAAGAATTTTAAGAATTGTATTCATGCAGTCAAAATCCTGTCATTCTGTAGGGAGAAAGTGAGGTCTGTGTTTTGAAGGATTTAGGTTATGCTTTATTATAGGTGATGTAGATGTGGTGTGTGTAATAGACCCTCCTCCTTCCCCAGCTCATTCGCACATCTCTGGTTTTAATCATGGGTCTTGCTCATTGCTCATTACTCTATAAGGTGTGCATTTGTGTATCCACCGGTGGGAAGGGTGTGCATCACCCTGATATGGATCATCTGGTGATTTGATTGGCAGCTCCCTGAAGGTATCATTTTCAAATGGGACACCCCACTGATCTACAGAGTGAGAGTCATTTAAATAAAAATATGGTAATATGAACGCTGGCTGACATTTTCATGGCTGGTTTTAAATCTCTCTCTCTCTCTCTCTCTCTCTGTATTTTATACTCTCTGACACAAAAAGGTTTCTATATGACTCCACTGTCCATCTCAAAAGACAGACAGAGACGCAGATCTCTCTGACATTAAAATAGATGTACAAGACTTTATTATAAATAATGGAGGTATCCGGACATGATAAATGACAAAAGTTCAGCAGAAATTTACTTATTTTGCCAACGAAGCAACTTTGCAGCAGGACATTGCTTAAACCCCAGAGTAAATTCACCATGCTTTCACACGGCTTAAGGCATAAAATTTTAGCATTTTCCCCATTAAGACAGCTCAACACAGGAAGTGAAGATGGATAGTAATGAACATCATCACCCGTAACACACATACACACCGTAACCCGCTCATAAAAAATGAGAGAGAAGGACAAATGGAGAAAGAAAAGGGTGCTGAGAAACAATGATGAGTTGTTGTGGGAGGAGACAAGCATGTTTGGATTTGAGTTTGTGGTTTATAATGAAGGTTATGTTAATGATGCTTTTGAATGCGGTCACAACTTTCTGTTTCAAAAGTTTGGGCTCAATGAGATTTTTTAAAATACTTTTATTCATCAAAGAGACATTGAATAAAGTAAAGACATTTATAATGTTGCAAAATATTTCTATTTCAAAAAAACTTTATATTCATATAAATGATGAAAATATTTCATGGTTTCCACAAAAATTTGAAACATTATAAAATATTAAGTATATTAAGCATTGAAAGTTAGAAGAATTTCCATCACAAGAATTAAGTCCATTTTAAAATACAATCGAAAGAAGTCAATTTAAATTGTATTAATATTTCATAATATGTTATTTTGAGCAAATGAATATAGCCTTGGTAAGCATAAGATACTTAAAAAATAAAAAACTATTACAGACCAGAAACTTTTGAATATGAAGCTTAATGTTTTAATGTGATGTATTATTTAAAAAAAATAATAAAAATTTTAAGTACACAAGATGAGTGATTTTGAGTGACATCAGATTTGATTTCAGTCAGATATAAATAATGATATCTTGCAGTTTAGTAAGTGATTCAAATGTTAAATCAGCCAATTGATTCAGTAAATGATTCAGCAGTACTCTGTCTTTTTGTCTCATCACTATAAATTCAGACATTATTTACAGCACGGGTAAAATATGATTTATTTCACATGGTGCTGTAGATTCAGCAGAAACACTGCCATAAATACTGTAGTATAAAATCTAAGGACACATGGAGCACAATGCATATCTTATAAGATTATGGCTTTTTTTTTCATTCCATTCAAAATGTAACATGAACAGAGACCAGCCAAAACTCTCAATAGTCACTAATCTGTAAATTGCTCATACATTATTTATACACAATATTTAGAGTGGGAGTTTAGAGTTTGTAGAACCATTAAGCTGTAAAGAAAACCACTAAAATAACTTACACTTGGCTGATGGGAACATTACAAGGTACTAATGTATTTTCTCTTTAATACACAAGCATTTGAGGACATATCTTTAGTTAATGGGTGTTATCGTTCATAAGATAAGATCTATCTATCTATCTATCTATCTATCTATCTATCTGTTTTTGTCATTCGGTTTACATAGTTTTTGAGAAACCTCTCTTCATTGCATAATCATTGAGTGTTTATGAGTACATGAATTATAATTGTTGTTGCTGTTGTTATTGTTATTATGCAGAACATTTGCGTCCTCTTGGTGACTGAATGAGATTTTAGGTGATCGTGATTAAATATTTAATTGTCAGTGTTTTGTTTGGATCTCTTACAGCGGCTGTATGGCTGGAGGAACAATTTACACACACACACACACACACACTTTGGATGATTATGAACATGGATATTTGGTGCATCTCATGCATGAAATTGGTTTATGTGATTCAAAATGTCGCTTAGATGAGAGAGTTAAAGATCAGATAAGGGCACACACACACACTCTCACACTCCATCTCTCTTGCGCGTGTAGTCAAGCGTGCTATTTCTGTGAAGAAATATCTCTAGATACTTTACATTGCACTGTTTCTTATTACTTGAATTATCAAATTACCATTGGACTTTGATGATGGGTCAGAATGCACTTTAAATTGAATCAGATTTTTTATGTTTTATGCAATATCCTGCCATGATTTGCTGTAATATTATTTGTGACATCTGAAGTATAAATGATGTGCAGAAGACTTATGATTCTAAATTAATTTAAATGTCTTTACATTTCATTTTGCATTTGAAATTTAGAAAATTTACAAATCTGAAAGAAAATGCTAACTTGTGACTCACAGTACTGCCTCTTTATCAGAAAGATTCACAAATACAGGTAGCCACCGATGATGTTTGAAAGTGTGTGTGTGTGTGTGTGTGTGTGTGTGTGTGTGTTTGAGAGAGGGAAGCTATAGGACAGAGAGCCAACGCTGACTCAGGTGGAAAAGTAGAGCATTGTGGGTAGTTGACACAGTGATGACTTAAAGTTAGAGAGTAAAGGAAAAAATATATTGAAAAAAGTATGGATGGAATGAAATATAGAAAGACAGAAGACTGAAAGAGTGTAAAGTTATCAATCCACACTGCTGCAGTCCAGGTCACCTTGATACTCAGAGAGACACTCAGAGAATACAGAGAGCCCTTTGTAACACACACACACACACACACACACACACACACACACGTTTGTTTTTGTGAAAAGTGGGGACATCCCATAGGCGTAATGGTTTTTATACTGTACAAACTGTATATTCTTTGACCCTACACCAACCCTACACCTAACCCTCAGGAAACTTTTTGCATTTTTACTTTCTCAAAAAAACTCATTCTGTATGATTTATAAGCGTTTTGAAAAATGGGGACATGGGTTATGTCCTCATAAGTCACCCTCTCCTTGTAATACCTGTGTCATACCCATGTCATTATACAGAGTTGTGTCCTGATATGTCACAAAAACATGCACATATACACGGTACAGTGAAGAAGTCACACTCACAATCTGTGGTTTGTTAACTGACATCACAGGTGAGATTTAATTGTGCCAAAAATGCATTGCATCCAGTACCCCAGAATGCTTGATTTCAGTGATATTTTTGCATGGCATATTTTAAAATGATGTTAGTTTAATAACAGTATCTCAAACTGATAAAACCTGTACTGATGCCTAAACTGCTTGTAGTCTGGTGAATGGAGAAGTCAAGAGCCACTGAGATGAAAACCACTTTGTGGTCTTGTGATTTAGACTCTTGACCTGAAGACCATTTAAGAAGTTAAAGTGGACACACTATAGTGTTTAATCCTGTTTACAAGACAAGCAGGCAGAGAGGGAGAGAGAAGGAGCTAAATCTGTAATGCATGGTCTCAACTTTTAGTATAAATGGTGTTAAAGTAATCACTTTAAGTATGAATGCAAAACCAACTTAAAGACTGAGACAAAATACATTTGAAAAAAAGAAGAAGAAATGAATTTTAATTCCATTCTGGCTTAGTTTCACTTTGTTTAAGTTGATGTCAGTGCAAACACTGAGATCTCTGTTGGCAAAATGTGTAAACTGTCTGCATATGTGCCAGTGTAAATAATGCCCCACCTAACCAGTGCAGGACAGACACTAAACAGATGGAGAGAATTAGTCAAACAGAACTGATGTGAGAGCATGTTTTTGGCCCTCTTTACTCCTGATGTCAGTGGACGAGCATGTGGTTGTGTGTAAATGTCAGGCTGATAGTGTTCTCCATGATCTCTCTTTGATGAACAATGATTTCTGATTTGAAACTGCTTCAAACACACATACTGACCATTGGAGCCATGGCTTAGTGCGTATTACAGGTTTGAGTCTGGCTTGCATGTACTAAGGTAAGCATTGCTATTATTAATACTTAGACTTAAGGATTTGAATAAACCCCCTTATAAAGTCCCTAAAGACTAATATTCAGTTGCATAGGTTGAAAACAGCAGTGTACCATAGTAGATTAAGGAAGTGATGTTTGTCACTTAAGGAAAGCCGGAAGAGGCTTTAGGTCAGGACTAAAATGGATCACCTAAATCTTTCTCCTCTCATGTGTGTGTGTTAAGCCTACGATAGCGTGTGAGAGTGGCTGCTGGGCATATTTGCATGTGCACTAAAGAGAGATTTTGTTTCTGAGCCATAAATAAGACAAGGTTGCAAAGTTTATTTGCTATTGAATGGATGTGGGGAGTCAAAATAAGGTCAGCGTGCTTTTCGATATCTGACAGATGACTGTGCTTAATCAAAAAATGTGCTCTGGTGAGGACGTTTGCTGTGACATTGCCGTTGACACTGCTTTCCTAATTAATGTTGTTCAGTTTCTTTGACACGATCTGTTTTGTTTAAAGTGCTATATAAATAAAGGGGACTTGACTTGATATTGAACATGAACAGCAGGAACTTTGAGTCAGTCCCAGTGCAGAACAAAATAATTCATTTGTCAGTGAAGAGGAGTGTCTTACTGGACCAAAAACTAAAGTTAAACACCATGTTCCCATTTATGGTAAGAAGGCATTTTACAGGTAGAGTAGAAAAATGCACATATTTGATTATGTCTATGATTTATGGGACATGGTGAGGAGGGTAAAAAAAATTATATGGGCAGAAAAAGTATATTTTAGTGTTTTACGATTTTCCAATAAAATTCACCTCCGCCAAGAAACTTTGCATTCGATTGCAAACTTTTGTGATGGAACTAATATAAAGAAGAAGGAATAACTATATTTAAGTGGGTTTGTGAGCAAATGCAAAGTTTTCTAATGGAACACAATAGTTCTGATCACTATTATATATTATCTTCCAGACTTTATATATTGAAAAGGATCGTTTTACTGAATGCCGTTGTGATTTTATATAATCAGTGCTTGACTATGCAAATATAAGTAGTGTCTAAACATAAGAAGATCTAAACATGCTTCTGTGCTGTTAAAATCAAAGAAAATACATTTCCATTCCATGGGAAAACGTGTTTCTGTGGTGTTTATGTCTATAAAAAGAAGCTTTTTAAAAATGCTAAGACCTCTGATCATTTTGCATTACACAGAAGATTGTTTAAATTAAATTCTGAAACCGTGAAGCATGCATGAATGCATATTTTGTGTTTGATCATTGATTCAGCATATGGCTACCTCAGCGTCGGGGAGTGTTGTAGCTTTGCATTTGCACAAGGTGAGCTAAAATAACTCGGTGTGTGTGTGTGTGTGTGTGCAAATGCTCTCAGGATTAGGCCTGTTTCAATTTCTCTGGCTAAACTTTAAAGTGTGACTCAAATGGAGTCACATCCTGCTATTTATAATTACTGTGCGTCTTTCTCTCATCTTTCTGGCTTGCCGCACACACATAAAAGGAATAGTTCACCCAAAAAGAAAATTTGCTGAAAATGAACTCACCCTGAGCCCATCCAAGATGTAGATGAGTTTGTTTCAATCAGAACTGATTTGGAGAAATGGATCCAGTGGATGCTCTGCAGTTAATGGATGAGGTCAGAATGATAAAAACATCACAATAATCCATAAGTAATCCACACCACGCCAGTTCATCAATTAACAACTTGAGAAGTGAAAAGCGGCATGTTTTTAGGAAACAAATCCATAATTTTAACTTTAAATCAACGCTTCTGGCCAAAACAACACTGCCTCCTGTCCTCTCACATCAAAATCCAGCAATAGCTTTCTACAAAACAGTTTTGGACTGTTTTTGCTTTTAAAGGATGCTTGATCTGTGCATGTTTCTCTCCTGATTCAGACAAGGCAACCTTACTGGGTGAAGCTATATTATGTATAGAAGTCCCATATTTTAGCTGGAAGGGCATTGGTTTGAAGTTAAAAACCTCTTAATGATGGATTTGTTTATTACAAGAAGTGGATTACCATTTATGGATTATTTTATCAACTGTTTGGACTGTCATACTGACGGCATCTAGTATTAAGAAGGCTAATCACATTGCATGAGACATAAACAGCAGTAAACTCTCGACCGTTACATAAGTTGAAGACTCGGCACATGTTTTGTGGCCGGGGCATCACAGAGACATTCTTGGCCCTTCTTTAATGAGCAACACAAAGCTGCATTGATCAGAAGGCTCGTGTGAATGAGACGGGCATTAGACACAGACACCCTCTGCGGGTCCTCCTCTTCCTCATGGGTCCCGGTGCACAATGGGGTCTACTGTGGGTCCACTGCCGCCAGGAAGACACACTGTTCCACACACACATAGATGGCTGGTCATCCTCAGTAATGAAGTTTTGTCCCCATGTGAAGTGAGCCGGACAGTCTGTTCTTGTCTCAGTGATGTCCTGCGTGTGATACTGTGAACGCCTGGAGGAAGTGTATGAGAGATTTAGACGTGTCATATGATTGTCATAAAGTGCAGACTTTCAAGAATTGAGCCAAAGACAGGCAGGTCTTCACGTGGCTGTAAACATTCGCAATTAGAGGTTTATTTTGGATCTGCAGCCCAATCTAATATTCTCTGGACTGGGATGGACCTCTGAGGAGCAAAGCCAAGGACCAAGGACCTGTGTGATCCAGATATCTTCTGGCTGTTATAGAGCACAATGATTTAAAAATATATATATATATTGGGAGTTTATCCTAGAATTTGGACATTGCAAACAACTTTGGAGCACATGCTAATGGACGTCTTTGTAAGTCAGATTACATTACTTTCTCAACTACACTATTGAAAAAAAGGTTTTTAAAAATTAGTTTTCCCAAACCATGCCATAGAAGAACCATTTTGGGTTTCTCAAAGAACCTTCCAATTAATGGTTCACAAAGGAACCTTATTTTTATAGTGTGAAGAACATTTTAATATTATGAAGAATCTTATCCCTTTGTAGATGTGTGTATAAATAGTTCAAAACAATACCATGATAACTTTTTGCATGTGATACCATGATAATCTTTGAAATACCATATAAATATAATTTTTTTAAATTATATAAATTTTTTATATATACTTTTTGAAAGTGTTGTTTTGAAATGCATTGACTTTTAATGTATGTGAAAAAGTTTTTTCAGAATATTTTACAGTATAAAGAAGAAAATAAGTCATTTGGATTTAGGACAACACGGGGAGCATAAATGATGAATTTTCATTCTGAGTGAACTGTGCCTTTAGGGCTTGAGTTCTTTTTATATGATCTTCGCTTTTGCTGGAACTTGAGTTTCATCAGTGTCTGCAAGGTGATGAAAATGATGATGCTGATGAAAAAGTTTATGCTGTTAAGTCTCACTGCTGTGAATAATTCAATCATCTCACTTGAGTGACAGTCCTGACAGATGCCTGAGACTTTTACAGTGCAGTCTAGTGTGTGTGTGTGTGTGTGCGTGTGTGCGTGCATGCGTGCTTGCGTGCGTGCGTGAGTGAGTGAGTGAGTGTGTGTGTGCGTGCGTGTAAATGTAAATGTAAGGTAGGTCATGTTTGAACCAGAATGTCTTTCCTTTTATTTCTGTTTAATGTCTTTGATAATCATAGTGTGGTTTGTGTAGTCACTGAAAGCTGAACATTATATGTGCTTCTGCTGTCTCTCATCAAGAGCCTGCAGTGCCGTCAGGAAGTCTAAAAACAAAGCTCTGTTTATTTTTACCCAACCGGTTCATAATCCCTTTATTTTAATCTCCTGACGTAAGATATTTCAACAATGCCTGTGATGTTATTTTTGGAAAAGATTAATTTAGTTCCACAAAGCAAGTTTGAGTCTGTCACATTAAATGCTGGTTTCAGTGATGCGCAATGTTTTGTCAGATCTTTTTAGAACAAAGAATGAACGTTATTTCCCAGAGCTGTATATACTGTCCCAAATCGAAAATATTTTATATAAGCATGTGAGGTTATTATACTCTGAAGTAAATAATAATTTGAGGTAGATGTTGTATTTTAAGATGTACACAAGTTTGAGGTTTAGTTATAATGTTTTTTTTTTTTTTTGCTTTTAAACTCACCAAGGCTGCATTTTTTTTTTTAATACAGGCGAACTGTGAAATATTATTAGAAATAATTTTAAATAATTGTTTTATTTTTTATTTTAATGTATTTTAAAATATAATTTTGTGCTTTTTGTGCTAATTTTTGTGGAAACAGTCATATATTCTTTGCTGAATAAAAAGTTCAAAAGAACAACATTTATATAAATATAAATCTTTCGTAAAATTATAAATGTCTGTACTATCATTTTTTATCAATTTAATATTTCCTTGCTGAATAAAAGTATGATTTGAAAAACAAAAAAATTTATTCAAATGATAGTAAAGACATGTATAATGTTACAAAAGATTTATATTTTAGATACATTTTGTTCTTTTGAACTTTCTATTCATCAGAGAATGTCTCTGTCTCTGTATTCTATACACACGCGACATTAAAACTGGTATTTTCTGCCACCGGATAAGCTCCGCCCACAAAAAACTTCATTACTGTTTGCAAACACTGAAATTGGTCTATAATATGTAAGAAAAAAATTATTACATAATACATAATACATTTTATTATTAAAATGTAATTATATTATATTATTAAATTAAAATAAAATAAAATAAATATTTATAATAATATATTAAATATATAGAATATTAATTTAATTTAAATGTAATAATAAAGTGTAATTTATTTTGATTATATATTATTTAAATATCCCACTCTGGAGTCTCTGTATTCTGTAAACGTGTGTCTGTGTGTGTGTGTGTGTGTGTGTTTGTGTTGATCATTCAGTAGTTGTGATGTCAGAGGGCACGGACAGTATTCTGTCGCTGGTCACCATGGGAACAGTGGGGTGGTGTAAAGGGCAAAGCTGGCTGTGATTCCATTTTATTACCCCTTTATCACACACACACACACACACACAGACACACACACACAAACACACGCAATTTCAAAGTGTGAATGTGAGTCTCCCAAGAGTAACAACGGCCAACTAGAGGACAGGGTGAAAGTAGTCACTAAAGAATGGGCGATAAACTCCATTGTGTGTGTTTGTTTGTCTTTGGCTTGTGTGTTTGGCAGTGCTGTAGTGTTGTGCTGGATTCAGTGATTTCTATTGTAAATGCACCTCACATACATGGCAATGTTCCAATGTTTCAGCCTGTAGAAACTGCAGGATCTTTCTTCATGTTTCCAGCTCGCAAAGCAATCACAACCAGTATTCAAACATTGCACTAGGGACAAAAACTTGTTCCTTTTTACTGTTGAGGTTTATTAGGAGTTGAAGAATAGGTTTTTGGTAGGGCCATGTGTTATGTAAGAGTTCCTTCAGTTCATGTACTGGTGAAGAAGGCCACTCCCATGTTTTGTCTTGGATTGATTTTTCTGCCATATCATGAAAAAGAGGATTTTCTAAGCTGATAAACCTTTTCGTATTGAAATAGTACATTCTATATCTGACAATATGACAATCAATATCTCAAACATTTAAACGTATTTCCCATAATTGTAACTTATTATGCTCATACTTTATGTCTTGTACAATAACTCTGTATAACAGACTATGCAACTATTTACAACTATATTTCTTGTAGCTACAACCTTAAATCTTACCATTTAGATTTTATATATTACAATATGACTTTTTGTATACTTTCAACTTCATTTCTGATAACATAAACTTTTTTATATCTCATAAATGCAACTTTATTTCCCGTAATTGTGAATTATGTTTTCATAATCACTTTATTTCTTATAATTTCAATTTCAATTTTCAATTTTCAATTTTTCAATTTCAATTTTCAATTTTCTTATAATTTCAACTTTATTTTTTGTGACTACAACTTCAGAGCTTACTATCTTGACTTTATATCTTACAATTTGACTTTTTATCTTACACAACTTTTTAAATCTTATAAATGCACATTTCCCATAATTATGACATTATATCAAATTATCTCAAATTGCAACTTTCTCACTTCAACCTTAAATCTTAGAATTTAGATTTTTCTACTTTTAATAAATAGAAATGTGTTTTCTCTAATTGTAACTTTGTATTGTACACTGTTTTTTTTTTGCATTGAACAACTGAAACCTTTTTAAAAAATATATTTATATACATTTGTATCTCATAAATGCAGCTTTATTTCCCATTTGTGACTTTATTTCTTACACTTTGTCTTTATTTCTAACTATTGTGTTCATATCTCAGAACTATTTTAACTCTACCTTAACTTTATGTCTCACAGACCTTTTTTTCCTTATTGTAAAATCTATTTTGTTTACAGCTTACAATTACCTGTTTTATTTTGTACTTCAAAGCAGAGATTGGAGGTGAAATGATCATTGTGAAACTACATTATAACTGAAATTGAGTTTACAGTATGTACTGTAGCACAGGAGACTTTGAATAAGATTCTCACTCAGGGGAAAAAAAAGCTATAAAATCATAGAATACTGCTTTTTAAGTCTGTTTTAAATTTTGTTTGGGCGATATCTATGAATATTCTCTTCTGAAATGGTTCAATATTTCCAAAAACCTTCTGCAGTGCTTGATAACAGATATATGCTTTATTTTAATGAGGAGAATTAAAGTGGCTGTTGATCGTTTGTAGACTCAATAACCCCAGGAGCGTTATCAATTTGCTTATCGGAAGTGAATTATTCTAACATGCCAAACAAATGATTGCTGTCAGCGTTCATGTTTTTCCTCTTTCTTGTTTCACTCTGCAATCTCAGCCTCACCCTTTCCCACAATTAGCTTTCTGAGACCCTTTTCTTCCCCATCCAGTTGTCTTCCGTTCATACTAATGTAGGACCGGTTTCAGACCTCTTAGAAGAGTGCTTGTGTGGATAGATGTTTTTGTGTCTGGGGGGTTTTGCAGTAATTATAATAATTTAAGAAAACTCACTCTGGATAACAGCCACGCAGACTGCAACGGACGCCATCTGAGACACACACACACACACACACTCAGTGCCATGGGCTGAGATTACAGGGTGAAGTGTAAACAAAGTCTGGACGAGCCCCTGCAGTCCCAGAACAGAGGCAGAGCTCCAGAACTCCATTAAACCATCTCAGAAAGACTCAAGCAGTCTCCCCCATCGCCTGCTGTACGCTCTCTTTTGTGTTATGGTTGGTGCTTAGACATTTTGTTTGTGTTATTATCTTGGATAAATTCATTTAGCCGAACAGTGAGAGTGTGACAGGTCCATTAACCATGTTTTGAATGGTGACATGTTGTTCACATATTTTCAAAAATGGCCTGCTGTGTTGGAGAAAACTCAGGAAGGCGTATGTGTGTCTACTGTATATATATATGTGTGTGTGTGTGTGTGTGTGTGTGTGTGTGTGTGTGTGTATGAGTTTACTTTTCCTCTGGGCATTTTATCCACTCTCGTGTTGTATTACGAATGTCACAGTTACACAGGATGTAATAGCTTGGTTTAGTGTGTGAGGGCATAGGGAACCAATACACTCGGTGTGACAAATTGATCAGTTCCCCTGTTCCCCATCTTGGTTTATCAACACTGGCTTAATTTAGGTATAAATTTATTTAGCAAAATAAAGAGCCATCTAGACCCTCAGTGACTTCGCAGCTCTGTAAAAATAGAAAAGGTTTTTAATATTCCTGATCTAGAGCAGCTACTGAATGAATGATGCTGAGCAGGGATTAGCAGGAAAACTCATGACTTTCTCTCTCTCTCTCTCTCTCTCTCTGGAGAGAGAGTGACATAAACGTTATAAATGTTTAATGCAATAAAACTAGACATTAAAGTACCATAAATATGAGTGCTGCTTGTTCAAGCAGAAGTTGCAATTCTTTTTTTTTCTTCTTTTTGTTCTTTAAATATTTAACTTGAAGGTATCCCATTGTCCAACACAATTTTCAAAGACATTTCCAATATTTCAGCTGTAGTTATGACAAAGCTGCCTGTCTACAAAATGTTTCTAGGGTCATATGATGCGATTTCAGTTTTTCATTTCTCTTTGGAGTGTTACAAGCTCTTGGTGCATGATGAAGATCTGTAAAGTTGTAAAGACTAAAGCCTCAAATCCAAAGAGGTATTCTTTATAAAAGTTGAGAGTCAACCACCCCCTTCTAAAATGCCTCGTTCTAAACCCAAGCTACTTTGTTTGGCTTTCCAAAAGAGGACACAAGAAAGGAATGGTTGAGTGGTTAAGTTGGCTACCTGAACCAGTATCCTACAATGCATCTGTGGGAAAAGGGCTGTTTCAATAAAGTGGGACAGTTCCAACTTTGCAAGGACAGTCTGGCGCTTCTGACTCACAACCTAAGTATGTTTTTATATTTAAATAAGTTGCTAATGATGATCAAAATGCAAGTTTTTGAGCAGTGTAGAGAAATGCTTGTTGTTTGTCGTTTCACAAATGCAGACATGGTTTTATGTTTACGTAGCACGATACACAAAACAATGCGTAAAAACACAGTATAAGTCATTATAACCATATTACTGTATGTCCCCACTGGATGCAACAAATGTTTCATTTGTAATGGGTTTTATTTGGTTTTCTTCACTCCACTGGATAACTGGCCAATCATAGCACACCTTGCTTTTTAGAACAATGAGCTTTGTAAAAATCAACGCATTCCAGAAATGCGATGCATAGAGGAGAAACAATAATGTACATTACATGAAACATAATGTGTTTGTTTTTTTTTTACCTTAAACAGCATAAACACCAAATAACTGCATTACACCAAATACACCACATAATGTTCTTTTTGGCAACATCACATGACCCCAGTAAATTAATTTGCATTGATTAATTTTGTAATTTCAGAAATATCAAGAAATGCATATATTATTCATTAAGAAAAGTTTTTAAGGAAAATATCTCCCTTTTTTCTGTACAATGAATATCAGTGGGGTCCAGTGTTGCTTTTGATCCCACCGGCTTCCATTCTATGAAAGAAAGAAAGTTTGTAACAATATGATGGTGATTAAATGATTACAGATGATTACAGAATAGTGTTAAGAACATTTTAATAATCTAAAGAACCTTTTTCAACTATAAAGAACATTAAGTGCAATGGAAAGTTTCCATGGATGTTAAAGGTTCTTCATGGAACCACAGATAAACCCAATAAAGAACCTTTATTTTTAAGAGTGTAGCTATCTGTTTGCTTCATTGAGTTCTGAAGAGCAGAGAAGGACGGACAGGCGTTTGTGCAGTTTTTAACAAGACATGGTCCCTGTTAGGACACACAGGCGATAATGTCCTACACACGCATGTAACTATCCCTAGTGTGTAATCTTGTTGGCAGCTTGAGGGTATTTTCCCTTTGTGCGTGTGTGTGTGTGTGTGTGTGTGTGTGTGTGGTCTGTCTGGTGAAAGCAGCCATGGGATTTATGGCTAATCTGAACAGCAGATGGCAAAACATCAGATATTCTGTTTGAGCAGGAGAATTGATATTCTACAACTTATCATAAACGTTAACATAAACACAACATATACACACATACATTCTTGTGCAGCGTCATGTGACTCACGTGTGTGTATGTGATTATACTCATATTAATCCAGTGACCTGGATTGAGTTTGACTGGAGGAAGCGAGGCTGACGTATCTAGAGCGCACGCCATTCCACGGCTACTTCCAGAGAAAGAGAGAGAGAGAGAGAGAGAACAACAACCTTCCTCCCTTCTACTTGCTCTCTCACTCACACACGCTTCTCCTGAGGAAGCAGTATGAAAGCTGACACAGTATGGGCTGAGGACCATCCTGAGGAGACCCTCTGCTGAAAGACACAGGGACAGAGGCGAAACAGACAGAAAGAGTGCAAGAAACATCAACAAAGAAGCTGTGAACACATTCAAAAGAGGAACAAGAAGAGACAGTCTGGACAATAGGTGGAAGGGAGCTGTGGAGACGGATCGGGAGAGAGAAACAGCCCGTCTGTCTGTGGTGGGACAGCAGACGCTGAACGCTCGCGGACCAGACACTCACACACACACCATGGTGATCCAGGGAGCCGTAACGCCCGGCAGGACCCGCAGGCTTCTTCTTAAACTGCCGGTGGGGACGTTGAGGCGAAATAGTGAGGAGAGGGTAAGACGTGAGACGATCCAAGAGTCTTGTGTGATTTTGAATGCTGGCTCAAGGTTATCAAGGACTGTCAGTGTGTTAGATTGTCTGCATCCTTGCAGCTGAGGAGACAGTGGAGATAATTAGCTGATTATCTGCTGCCATGATGGATGTGCACCTGCATAAGTGCTTTACAGAGAATCAGAGTGAACTGTGTTGTTTTCATGCTTCCTCTCCTGTCACTGTCACAGTTATGGCTTTCTGAGATCTGTGATCAAGTTCAAATGACAGTGTTGCGGAATAGTGTTTGTTCACTGAAGATAGTGGTACCAACTAAACATCACTGTGATTACCCCAAAAAACACGCAGCAACCTGTCCAGTTATGTGAATCATGTTAGCAGACAAAATACGGCGAGCTTCACCTCACTGAACTGACTGTCATTTACTGGAACTGCCACAGGGTAAAAGTTCTGGCCGTACAGTGTGTGTGTGTGTGTGTGTGTGTGTGTGTGTGTGTGTGTGTGTGTGTGGGTGTAACTGTGTACACATGGGTTTGCTTTCATTCTGTATGTGGGTGTGTGTATCTCTGTATATGTGTATGTGTGTGTGGGTGGACATTTTGTGGCATCGAAAGAAGTCATAAATTAATTAATCATAGAGATTCAGGTTCTTTAAAAAAATCACAAATACAAAATAGGATAATGATTTCAAGTCTAATGATTTTATCATATCAGTTTGTACATTTAAATAAATGTATTTATATATTTTATTTATTAATTAGATAAGATATAAATAATAATATATATAAAGTAATCTGTTATTAATATTATTGATATTATTTAATGATAATGTATTATATATATATATTTTGTGTGTGTGCGTGTGTGTGTGTGTGTCTAATTTTAAATATTAAATGTAATGATTAACAACTATTATTCTTATTTATTTTTGTTCATCTTATCCATCTCTCTGTTTGTCTGTAATTTTTTATTTATTTTATTTTTGAAATATATATATATATATATATATATGTGTGTGTGTGTGTGTGTGTGTGTGTGTGTGTATTGATTAATAATAAGTTATTGATATTTAATGATGTTTTAATAATTAATGATGTAGTTGGATGGATAGATAGATAAAATCATTAATATCAATAATATGTAGTACTATTGCTATATGTGTGTGTGTGTGTGTGAGGTGTGTGCATGACGTGTGTGGATGTGTTTGTTGATAATTATAAATTGCAATATAAATTCTATATAACATTAAATACTATCAGTAATATATTCATATACATTGGCCACCCTACTTTCTTGACATCAGACCAGCATTGACCATGGGACATAACCACTTCTATCAAAAACTATCTTCAAATTACATTAAAAGAAGATTTAACAAAATGTATATTTCTTTACATGATGTTGAAATGGCCTACATTCGTTGTGTGCCAGCTTAATGTGAATCCCGTTATGCACTAAAGTTACATGAAGTGTTTAATATTTCACAATGCAGTAGTACACATTACGTCTCTCTCTGTCTCTCTCTCCTTCTCTTTTTGCGCTGAGACAGATGTCTGTAATTACAGTAGTTTGAATTATTGATTAGAGGATTTCCTCACACACGTTATTTTTACTGCATCCCTCCAGAGCTCTCCTCCTCTCCACTGTCATTCTCTGTGGCCTGAGGCTGTCCTTTCAGCTGCTCAGAGTTTTACCTGAGAAATGTAGACACTTAGCTCTAACTGAATTGTGGCATGATGCCTACATGCGTGTACGTGTAGACTGACATGCAAAACTAAATTGAATGACTTGCATATAATATCCAGAACTGCGAATTTGTGTGTGCATGAAACTCAGATTAACTGTGATTCTTCATTACTGTATATCTATATAATGGAATACTAATGGAACATGATGGAAGTTTTTGATGGACCCATTTTCTTGTCTTTGCCTCACGTTTTCATTAGATGTCTTTAGGCGGCTACGTGTCTTTAAGAGGCAGTTCTGGTCTTAATAAAGGCCTGTGGTGTGGGGTGTGTCTGTCTCACTGGGTTGCATTGATTGGCTCTTTTGAAACAGGGTTGTAATTTAGGGATTTCCTGTGAGGACGGCAGACAAGGTTTTGGGGGACGGCAGTAGTTGATAAGGCATTACTATTGCTATTAGCAGACAGAGATTTAATCAAAGGAACAAGGGCTTCATTCTCATTCTCTGATTACTAGGCTTCTCAAACCCCCCTCTTTCCCCTCAATGTTTTTTTCCTTCTCCTTGTCTTTTGTGTCTCTCATTTTCATCTGTTTGAGTGATTTTGACATGCAGCTCCCACAGACAGCAGACATACATGACAGGGTAATCATAGAGTCAGAGAAGCTTGAGTTGTGGGTGAATCTCACAAAAACATGTCCATGTTTCACCCCGAAATCAAAAGAACAAATACTCTCTAAAAATTTAACTCATCAAAATAAGTTTACAGTGCCTGCAAAAATATATATTTTGAATAAGAAAATTAAGACAATTTACATTGTAAAAAGTTAGATAATTTAGGTCGGGTAAGATTTTTTAATGTGTTTTTTTAAAAGAAATCGGTAACACTTTAGAATAAGGTTCCATTAGTTAATGTTAGTTAACTACTTTCGTAACATGAACTAAGCAAGAACAATCCTTCTACAGCATTTATAAATCTTAGTTCATGTTAATTTCAACATTTACTAATGCATTATTTAAATCAAAAGTTGTGCTTGTTAACATTAGTTAATGCACTGTGAATTACCATGAACTAACAATGAATAACTGTATTTTCATTAACTAACATTAACGAAGATGAATAAATACAGTAATAAATGTATTATTCATTGTTTGTTCATGTTAATTAATACATTAACTAACATTAACTAATGGAACCTTATTCTAAAGTGTTACCAAGAAATCTTTTATGCTCACCAAGGCTGCATTTATTTGATTTAAAATACATTAAATACCAGGGCCGCGGGAAGTAATTTTGAACAGGGGGTGCTGTGAATTTTTTTTTTTTTTTTTTTACAAAAAACCTACGAGCCTATAGGCCTATTTAAAATACATTTTAAAAATAAATACATTGAGATTTACTACTTTATTGTCATATACACTTAAGTGCACAGCCAGCCAGGGTCTGAAACGTACAGACATCAGTTCTCAGATATGCGCAATGCGCTATTAATCTGAAGCAGAAGCAGAATCAGAAATAATAGTTTAATAATCGAAAGAAAACGAAATAATAACTTTCATTACAATTTCAGATAGCCTATACATACATGCAACATATTTAGATACAACAAATAATATTACAACAAAATATAATATTAATCAAACTTCACAATAACGCTAAACAATGCAATCGATTTGGTCAGCTGGCTTGAGTCACTGCACGTTTATGTCACGTTTGTCACACGCGACTCTATTAACTCCAAAATCTTTTTTACGCACACCACAAGGAAATAATCACTGACTATTTAAGCAATTTGTTTATTGAACAGTTGTCCACATCCATTACGCAAAAAACACACGCAAAGTATAAAGCTTTCTGTCTCCATCTCCAACCTTTTTACACAAACCACAAGGAAATAATCTCTGACTATTTAAACGTTATTTAACAGTTCTCCACAACCATTACGCAAATAACACACGAACGAAATAATACTATCCATCTCCATCCCCACCACCTTACAAAAATACTATAGTGTACTACTTACAATTGCTTGGCTAGTCAAAGCTGATCCCATTTGTTGCCAAAAAAAATAAATGTTACAAGCGCGGCAGCACCATACTCTTACCCTTACCTGAGTTACATGCAGGCAGGGTGCCCTGGTTACAGGTGTCCAAATGTCGAGGTGCGCTGTATTATATAAAGATGGATGTATTCTGCATGGAACGAGCGGGAAACCTCGTTACTCGGCGACCAAACCTGCCTGCCTGACGTTGACAACGTAACTTCCGAACCTGTGTTGATTAGGCCTCAAAATATTAAATTAAAATCCAAAATATACGTAATAGCCTACGTGTTTCAAAATCATTTTCTAAAATATTCATAAGGAATTTATAAATTGTGCAAAATATTTTAATAGGCCTACATTTTTTTTATCTCCCTCTCGTCACTAGGGGGTGCTGCAGCACCCCCAGCACCCCCACTTCCCGCGGCCATGTTAAATACAGTAACAGAGTCACATGATCCTTCAGAAATCATTCTGAAATGCTGATTTGCTGCTCAAGAAAACGTATTATTATTATTATTATTATTAATCTTGAAAACAGTTGTAGTGCTTAATGTTTTTGTGGAAACTTGTGGATTCTTGGATGAATAGAAAGGACAAAAGATCTGCATTTATTTAAAATTGGAGTTTTTTTATTGTTTACTGTCACAATTTAATGTATCCTGAATAAAAGTAATAATTTCTTTAAAAATAATAGTAATAATAAATACGAGCCCCAAAATGTTGAACATTAATATAAATATAAAGTATGTCTAATTGTTTATGAAATAGAATTATAAATTAAAAGAATAAAATATCGAATAATAAAAATATATACTTTAAAATATATTTAGAAAATACTACCAGAAAGTATGTTGTTTTGCATTGCATTACTGGTAAGATTTTTTGCATTACATTAATAAGAATTGAAGGGGGAATGCATTTAATTATCATGAAAATACTGTTATAGTGCACAAAATCTTAATGGTCCATTAACAGGCGTCTTCTTTAAACAAGATCTTTTGGTTTCAGGGTGAAATATGAAATGGACATATTGATGGGTTTCACCATTATACAACTCCATGTTTTATGATTAGACTCCAAATAACTTGTGCATAACTTGAGTTGAGTGTATGTCTGCGTGTGTTTGTGTACTGTATGAAGGTTAATGTAATCATGTAGCTGGAGGGCTTTCCATAAGAGTTAAATCTTTTCGCTTGTTGGAAATTTGGAACAGACAAATATGTTCTGCTTCATTAGACTGAGACAATGAAATAAGCCCTGTCCTTTTTGTCTCTTTCACCATCTTACCCTCCTCTCACCCCTTTTTCTTCACTTCTCCTTCAACTGGCCTACTCTTTTACTTGTCCACATATTTCTGTCATTCGTTTACCATTTCATGCTTGTGTTCTATTTCCTGTCCTTTCAGCTTCCAATTTCCTTCTCCTCCTCCTCCTCCTCCTCGTTTCCTCTTTTTGAGGTCGAGTTATAGATTTATCTCAGCTTGTTTCTTTGCTATAATATGGTGTGACTACTTGCAGAGTTTTCGAAGCCAGATTTCCAATCCAAGGCTCTTAGCAAAACTACAGTAGCAGTTTGGCTAAGGAAAACAGTTCCTTTCTACCTTGATGTTTATTGGGCTGCTGGAGTTTATGACCCTTTGTTGCATTGGGTGGAATCACTGCTGTCTGTGTGTGTGTGTGTGTGTGTGTGTGTGTGCGTGTGTGTGTGTGTGTGTGTGTGTGTGTGTGTGTGTGTGTGTGTGTGTGTTTGATTGGGTCTTGTATTGTGCTCTATAGAGTTTGTCTCTGGGCAGTGCGCTAACTCTCAGCTAAAGTAGAGTGCTAATTGAGGCTTGTTAAATTTAACCGTTCTGTTGCCTCCCATTAGGAAGCAGGTCAGGCATGATGCAAATAGATGTGGAATAATATGCAAGTGTGTGTTTGAGCTTGTGCAACGTCAGCCATCTTTTAAATGCTCTAAAGTAACACATTTACAGTTGCTAATGCATGTATGCTGTGTCTGTAATCAGAAATGTGTAGAAATGTGTGTGTGTTATCTTCAACTATAATTTCTATTGCCTTTATTCATAAAGGCCAGACTCTATACAAGTACTCGGATGCAGATGCTGCTGGTTTTGGCAAGCATTTCATGCATTGCTGAATTTTCTCAATGTTTGTGTTGGAAGTATTCTCAGGGTCAAATTCTGACATGGCTGGCATGGCAAAACTTTGAGGAGAAGTTTGCTGATCAAGTTAAAGTTAGCTGAACTGTTGCTATTCTTATACCTAGCTACCATAATAATAGCATAATCTGATTTAATGGCACATATGAAGGAAACTATCACTCTGTGAAAACTGAGGTATGTTCCCTGATGGAAAATAAAACTCCATCTTAAACAAGCCTAAAATGGTTTGCTGGTCTGCAAACCATTTTAGGGTAGTTTAAAGTGTAAATTCAACCTATCTGTATTTTAAATGTGTCTTATTGGTCTTATTGTGAATTATTTGTTCATGCATTTTTCATTTATTAAATCTTTGAGCTTGTGGGTTGTAATCAAAATGCCATAACTCTTTCTTCCAGTGACTTCTCAAATTAGTAATCTTAAACCCCGCCCATTTATAACAATTGAATGTGAGGTCATGGATGGTAATTCTGTCAACTTATTTATTTATTTTTAACCAAAAGAAGATATTTTGAAGAATGCTGGTGACCGAACAGAGACTTCCATAGTATTTGTCACCCATGCTATGATTTGGATACCAACATTCTTCAAAATATATTTTTTTGTGTTCCACAGAAGAAAGAAAGTCATGAGTTTGGAATGACATGAGAGGGAGTAAACGATGGCAGATTTTTCATTTTTGGGTGGACTTTCCCTTTAAAGTGATGATGTAATGGAAGTAGCGAAAGATCTTTTCATCCTGTAGGGCAGACACTTGGTTCAATCTATCAGTGGGTCTGAATGTGAGCTCACAGTCGATTCTAAGCAAGGGGTTTGGTTTTCTCAGCAAGATTACCAACATAAAGCAAGAATGCATTTTAAGAATGTACAGCAGGACAGCAAGCTTGCAATGCAATAGCCTCAGCGTCTTCATACCAGAGTATATTTGTGGCCTCAGACATTGCAGAGTTGATGCTTCCTTCCAAAGAAATGTCAACATATTTTCTACTTTGTTGTCTAGATGATAAATAGACCATTTAGAGCTTTGTCTCATCACCATGTACTAGCTTCTCCACTTGGGCCCTCAAGAAATCTGGACACAGGCACGCACACACCAAGCTGGCGCTATCACTTTTATTGTTTTCCTCTCCATTTAGACAACCCCTCAAGCTCAAACTGATCTTTGGGAGGAAGAAACATCCCACAACACACACACTTATGCATACTAGTGCATATACCCCTCACAGACTTCAGCATGTGAATACGGCAATATCAGCTGCCCTGAAAGAGCTTGATGGAATAGAATTGAATTTCTCCATACACACACACACACACATTTCCTCATATCATTGGAAGATATGAAGTGTGTTCTAACTACTTTGAATATTGAACTGGAATGCAGCCTAGTCGTAAACACACATACACAATCTCCAGCATGTGTGAGAACATAAAGCTTCTTAAATGACTCCAACCTCTATGTGAACTTGACGTCTACTGGTTTCAATTAAATCTCATGTTCTGTTCCCAGAAACACCCGTGCATGATTCCAGGGTCAGTCAGTGTCACATTTATCCCCCAAAACAGGATGCATCACCCCTCAAAATGTCCCGAATGTTCCTTAGACATGAACAAGTACAGAGCTTTGTGCTAAAAATAAGAGTAGAGAATGGATCATTTCACATGAGCTGGAACAGGCCTGTCATAGAGCATTACACACACTCACACACACATTTTGACTCATCTCTCTCTCTCTCAATAGTCTATTCATGTCATTCTGGGGGTGTGTGATGGTGTGCCTGGGTGTTAAGGGAGGAAATGTCTATGCATTCTGCTGGTGGCCTTGGATTGGAGTTGCTTAATTCCACTGGCTCAGTGCATGTGTGTGTGTGTGTGTGTGTGTGTGGCCACCCCCTCTGTGCTCTTGTGCTGTTATATTATAATCCTCATAAATATTTATGCTCACAGAAAGATTGAGGAGCAAACACTTATTAGCCTATATGCAGAATGAAGTAGGTCAGCACGCATATGCACGTGAACATGAACTTCAAACAGATCTGGTGCTCTATTTCTCTTTTTTGTGCTTCTGTCACATGGTACTGAAGATGCCACAGGTTCTTTTGTGTGTTTGGGTGAGAAAGAAAAGAAGAGGAAGAATTTGGGAATGATGTAGAGCTATGTTGTGCCATGCTTTCGTCCACCACAAAAATTTCAACTAAGTTTGTGAAACGAACAACATGTTTTCAGTAATGCACTTGAAATGAAGGTTTAAGAGTAATTATAAAACATGAATAAGAATCCAAATCTTAAAAATAGTTTTAAACTTTTAACCATTTATTTGTCTATGTAATCTGATAGATAGATGGATGGATGGATGGATAGCCATGTGTGCAATCACTTACAAATCCATGTACTGTTGTCTGTGTATTTTTGAGTGTGTTCAATGATGCTATGTGACACTCATTTCAGAGGTGAGTGTATCAGATTCGCTATGTGATTCCCTTCACATTTATTGTGACCTACATTTCTTAAGTGTTTCTTTTTCATCTAAATAGAGTGTGAGTGTGTGAAAAGTACATGGTTGACTGACTCATCTGTGTGATTAATATGGTTTCTGTCTTTTGTGTGTATAAGTGTGTGTATAGTGTAAAATCACTGAATACCACAGCTATTCCCAGGGTTCCACAAAATAGACTGCTTACACACAGACACACACACAATCACAAGTTTGAGGACTACCTCCATTTCTAAATATTTGCTCCTCTTCCTTCACACAATAGCCGCTCACACACATTCACACGTTTAAATGACAGCAGATGACATTCTCACCACTCAGGAAGCAGCAGCCGGTGACTCATAAACACATATTCTGAACATTCCAATAGAACACAGCAGGAAACACAGGACGCTGCGTATTTCACAATTTAACATCATGCTGCTTTATTGTTGGACAACTTGTTTTCTGTTTTTATGTCCTCATTTCCTTTTATGCAACTTTCTCAGTGTCACATGATTTTACGTTATGTTAATATTTCATATTTCATTTTATTTTATTTTGAGTTGGGTTGGGGAACATTAATACCCTAGCAAAATGCAACTTTTTTTGTGCAAACTATACTACTCAAAACTCTTGGTATGCTTTTTTGGCAACATTTCCCAAGAAAAAACACATTGAGTTGACACAAAACCATGATTTTTGTGGTTCACGCGTGCTCTCATTGTTTCACATGGGATCATTTTAGACCTCAAATGCAATAATTTCCATTAAACAAAAACCCATAAATGAAATACAGCTTAATGTGAATTTCATGTATTTTTCAAAGGATCTGTTTTTCACATTCACATTGAACAGAATTCAAGGAAAAACATCTGCATTTTGTAACAGATCATTAAACATTCAGCTGAAGTTTTTGAGACGGTTCTTAGGAATTCTGTTTCTCTCTGTCCTGCATGCTCCTCCATGAATACTTTCACATGTATGCTTTACAATAGTACTATCACAGTCTGCATCGGGTTTATTGCGCACAAATCAATATGCATTGAGCCGCATAATGGCAGGACAGTCGCGTGAATGAGTTATTGTAGTTGTCCTGGTTCTATAGCTCTGTATTTGGCCTCAGTACTATAGCAGCATGAACACAAACAGAAACCCATGTGCTTCTGTACTTATTCATTAGACTTCAGCTGTCACGGACTGTAAGTGAATGAGGTTTAGTGGCACACAGTGTCATTACACTCTCTGTAATCATACTGTATGATTTTACTATTGTAAAAGCTAACAACTGCATTTCTCTTTTACATTGGTTTCTAATACCAAGTCATTTCAATTCTGTTGTTTTCGTTATTCTTTTTTAATCCTTTGCATTTGAGCTGAAACTATGTTCACCATGATAAATATTTTATTGATCATGGTTAATCCAATATTGATGGGTTCAACTTTGATCAAACAGTAGGCCACCATAAATACAGCACCAGAAGTATGTATTGACATCCCTGCTAGTATCAATCAAATAACATAAAGTGTCAAGAAACATAAAAATATCCAACAATTCAAACATCTAAAAAAAACTACTCTTTTTATAAAATGTTAATTTATTGTATTATTTATATCACTATTACTATTTCTCACACTTAGGGTTAGTGATTTGAATAAACCCCTAAATAGTTCTTTGTTTGCGATCTAGGAGGAATTTGGCAGGTAAATGTTTATCAGGTAGTCTGTAGTTTAGGGACAGGATCTGAATTTGGTAATTTATGCCCTGAGAACATTGGCACAAACTGCATCTCCCAATCCAAAACTCTGGAATCTGGACGTCATCCCAATTATTTATGGAAAAACAAGTTTTCAACTCCCATGAGTAGAGCTGTCTGCTGCCCTGCCACACTAGGAAAGCTGAGACACACATATCGGGTATCTCTTTAGTCGCCCGGGGCCAATGAACCCGAGCAGGATCCGTCCTGCGGAGAGGGACAAGTGTCCTTCATTCTTCCCTAGATGGGCGTCTCAGAGCATCATGCAAGCTTAAAACCCCTCGATGCACTTCTCTGAGACTGTTGCTTTAAAACAAACAAGTAGGGGCGAGGGAGAGAGAAAGAGGGAGAGAGAGAGGGACCAATAGTGCTCTATTTGTGGGAATGTTTGTGCTAGGCGAACTAAGAGCTGTTATTCTGGGAATTTGTCCTTGGAGGGAGAGAGACCAGTGAAAGACCAGTGAGACCGAATTCATTTCGAAGACGAGATCTGAGTCACACAGAAGTCACAATCTCAGTCTCCCATGGGGCATTTCTGAGGATTAAAGGAAGAAGGGATGAGAAAATGTAAGAGGAGAACGCAGAAAGGAGAGCAGCATTACCTGAGGATGTCTTCTCCCACACACACCTGTTCTGAGGGGATTATTTGAACACACACCTGTGTACCTGTTTGTTTGTCAGCCATGGAGGCTATGCTTTTGAGTCTGGGAGATAGTATGTGTGTGAGGCGCAGTGCATTATGGGATGTGACCTCGGCTGCCCTAAGAAGATTGAGGCACACACATATCAGAGCTCCTGACATCCTGGTCCGTGCCGTCTACCAGGTACAAACAGGCTTGGTCATTTTCAGTAATTTTCAATAATCTGTAGGTGATAACCACCTCCTTAAGAAACTAAAAGTGTGAGGAAATGTATAATATGTGAATGTTTCTTTCTTTACTTGTTTTTGTTTGTACAGACCTTAAAAATAGCTAACATCTGATTTAATTGAATGAATGAATAATAATATATATTTGAATTATAAATAATAATAATGTATATTTATATATAATATATATCTATAATATATTCCTTCATGTTTTTAAAATTTAAAATATAAATATTAATTCTGAATTCAATTTATTGTTTTTTTTTACATACATACATATATATATATATATATATATATATATATATATATATATATATATATATATATATATATAAATTCACATAATATTTTATTGCTCATATCACTATAGCTTATACTTAGGCTTAGTGATTTGACTAAACGCATAATCCTAAGTACGTTCACGTGTAATTTGTCTCACAGTTTGTTTGTACTAGCATGAATAATACTTTAAATCTAACTTATAATTTGATCTTATGAACAATAAAACGGGTAAAAAAATAGACTGCAGCCATATGTAGTGACCAGAATATCATAGAGACCTGATTTAGGGCAGTAAACAACCACCAAAAACTCTTTAGAAATGCCATAACAACACCCTGGCATCACGGTGGTGAGTTTTGCATGTACAGGTGCTACTCACAATCAAAACTCTTGTCCTGTTTGAATTCATGCCATGAGCAGGTTGTGTTGTGAGCTAAAGCACATTGGCGTTGCTGTGGTGGTTTCTAAGGGCTTGAGTCACACACTGTCTCACGGTCATGAAAACAGCTCTCTGCAGGAGTCTATGCTTCCATCTATCTGTATGAGAGAGAGAGAGAGAGAGAGAGAGAGAGAGATCAGTATTCAGACTGTGTTTCTTCCTACTGTGTGAACAGAACAGAACAGAACAGAACAGACTGAATCTCAGAGTTTCTATCTCACTGTGACATACCTGAAGAAATGAAGCAAAAGTGTATTTCTGTTTGGAGGCTGATGTCTGACCCGCTGCTGCTATAGAAACAGAGCCTACAGACATTAATAAAGCTACAGACATGTCTTGGGTGCTTTGGATTACCATTGGTATTGAATGTGTTTATTAATATTTATTATATTTTTCATGCTGTTTGGAACACTTATTTTTTTACATGACACTATTTTTACATTTCGGGACAATCGTGTGTAATTTAAAGGAATATTTTGTCCACTTATAATTTATATGATATATAATGTATATCATTTTTATTTTAAATTATGTAAATCTGTATTCTTCTCTAAGAGTCCATGCAGATGAATAGCCAAGTGACTTTTGACCCTCTTCATGTTAAAGTTGGTCATAAGAATGTCCACTTGAATCTCAAGATTACAAAAAGAAACAACAACTCTGTATAACCTATGAGCTAATCTCACAGAGACCACCCGAAATGACCTTTGAGTTTGGCCAGAGGGTTTTCTCTGTGTCTGCAGTGTAATTCAAGCAGTTATTGTCTATAAAATCACATACACACATACAGGGTGATGGTAATGGCTTAAGCATGGCTAATAAATATGATGAACTTACATTGTGGCACATTCAGGAGATGAGGAGGGGCTTCCTAAAGCATTCTTTCCACATCTACACACACACTCACACACACTTTCCTTTTAGGCAGCAGTGTTTGATCCAGCAGGTATTTCCTTGGGAGACCCCTTCACCCCCCCCCCCTTTTTTTCCTTTCATTGAACATACCAGAAAACACGTCTCTCCGTCTCTCTTTCTCTCTCTCTTCTTTTTAAAGCCCAGCACAGTCCATCAGGCTCAGTGAAGGAATTATCCTTGCATCTTAATACACATCCATAGAGCTGCTTTTGTTCCATTTAAGCTGCTAATTGTGAGTTTCTCAGAGGGGTTTTTGGGAGAACAAGTGCATGTGAGCGAGAGAGAAGGCTCCCAAGGTTAGTTTAGTGCTTAGCATGTAGTAACTAGTTGTGTTTTTATATTCAGTTCTGATATATACACAACTAGACAATGGAATGTCCTCTCTTTTTCTGACAAATCAGTCATATTTTAAAAGCATATTTTAATTTACAATAGATGGTGAAAGGAACAGGTTACTAAAATCTAATTACAATCTAGTTGTTTGCTATTTCTGAATGCAGTGTGGTCACATTTGTGCAGAACTAGCTGACATATGTTAGGAAGTTGTATGTACAGTAGTTAGCAGGACATTGTTATGCAGTTGTTAAAGTGTTCTGACTTGTTAGTATGTTGCTAGAGTTTTCTGGGTGGTTGCTAATTATAAAAAAGTCAACAGTGTTACCATGGTACTTTGGTATTTACTGTAATACTGATATTAATGACTATCAGATACATTTAAAATAGTGTGGTGCTACCATGGTACATTTTTGAGATTTGTTATATTTTGGTCATGTATGTTGAAAATACCATGGTGTTTTTGAAGTACCTTGCGGTACCATATAAATATAATGGTACATGATTTTCACTACCATGGTAAATATACCATCTCAAACACACTACTACTTTACCGTGATATTTAAAATGTACCATATAAATGACATTGTACTTAAATGTACAAATCATTCAGTAGTTCAACAGTGTATGCATGACACTATGGGAACCAATGTTGTGTATAAAAGTATTTTTACGTATTTTTAAGTATATTTTACTATTATAGTATTTATTCATATTTTGAATTGTGTATTCTTTTTTCAGTTTTCTTTATAATATTAGTTTTGTCATGTGCTTTTGTCTTTTTATTATTTTTTTATATTCTATTTGAGCTTTAATTTGTTTTACCATTTTAGTTTCAGCTTTAATAATTTTTTTGTATGTTTAAGTACTTAAATTTTTTCAGTTAGATGCCAAAGCAACATTTCTAATTATTATTATTTTTTATTTTATTTTTTTTAATCTAATATCTTATTTTATTTCAGCTTATTTCAGATAGGTTTAGTTAAAAATAACAACACTGATGGGAGCCACAGAATGTTACTACTTTGTCATGGATGTTGTGCTGAGAACCATGGGAAAGGTCCATGCAGGAATTTCTTTTTTCTTAGACTGAGTCTCAGTGTGTGTGTGTGTATTTCAGCGTAACCGTTTTCAGCGCTCTTTCCTACAGTGTTTTCCTCCCTCTTATTAAGCGGCATGGTTTGGATTTGAGGGAAATACCATTTTCTCCTGTTGGATGGCAAAGTGCCACCCCTGCAGCTGCTGATGAATGGACTCTTCCACTTCAAACTCTGTGGAGAGCACAGGTCTGGCTTACACACATCTATTCTTCTCAGTCTGTTTCTCCCTTCGGTCCACAATCTGTCAGTTTGTTTCTCGGCTGAGGAGCAGGTGAATGGGCCATGCTGCTCCAGGATTTTTCCTGTCTCACTGTGATAGAGAGGGAAAATTTTAAGAGCCTTCTGGAGCTGTTCGGCCATGGCTCATTCCAAACTGGAATGCTCTAGACATCACATCAGAAGCAACCAAACACACACACTGATACACCACAAGCTGTATTTATTCACAATGGTATTTTCCCAGAACATAATGTGTGTTAATCCCTTTGCAAATTCTTCAGTGGTGATATCAGGGCTTCATTTGGAAGTGCTGTTATCATGCTGATCAGTGTGTTTATGTGTGTGTCGGGGCTGCTGACGGGGTGATTGAGTGCCTTATAATTTCAGACATTTAGGCTGCAGATGCTATTTGTGAGTGTGTGGGAGCGTGCAACTGCAAGAATCGTTAACTGATTGTTATGATTCAAAAATGCAAATGGACAAGGCACATGCTAAAAATGGATTTAACCAAAAATGATGAAAGGTGATGAAACAGGTTTCCCAGAAAATGTCTTGGTTTGTGATGTCAGAGTATGCGCTGTTATCTCTGCCTACTGAAAACTCAGGCTTCTGATTGGCCAACATGGCTTAACGGTTGAGATTATATCGCCACCTGTTGGTTTGGCATGCTCTTGACAGTGCATCATAGCATGCGTTTGCATTTTCATGTGGACGGAGCTTTTTTTAAAAACGGAAGAAGGAAAAACACTTTATAAAAATGGCCACACTAATGCGTTTTTGTTTAAAAACTATTTTTCTCTCTGTTTTGGCCTTCCATCCACACATTTTAAGGCACCGAAAACGTTTCGTTTTTAAAATGCTCTCTAAAGTGGATCAAATTTAAAAACGCTGTTTTCGCGTCGCAGTATAGACTGTGAAAACGGAGGCTTTCGAAAATGATGACGCATTTTTAATCATGTGACCAATTCATCTAAAATGGTAAAATGATTGGCTGCTAGGATGTTGCTTTGCAGTTGATACATTGTTCTTAGTGGTTGCCAGAACATCGCTATGAAGTTGATAAGGTGTTTTGGTTGGTTTTTGTTCAGCTTTGAGTTCAACCAACACCCCTCCACCACCTTTTACATAGGCGTTTGGTTGGATTTCATGGTGGTGTGTGCAGTTGCTAAAGCTTTTTCTTTCATTTGGGTAATAAAAATGTATTACATACCACGTGTGAATATGCTTTGCTATCACACATACCAAGATGTAAACTGATGTAGTTGACACTGAGAGGAAGTTAAATCCAAGGATATGATTTTTCCATGAATAGTCAGATTTCATGAGTCATATTCAGTAATAGTGGTATAGCATAAATATTGATTAATAGAAATAGCCTCCTCTCTCTCACTGTAATTCAATCATGCCTTACTGGCTTAGTGAAGTGACACAGATTACTTTGGGCTCAATCCAGCAGTTCTCTAATCATCAGATTTTCCTGTGTGTGTGTGGGTGCAGGAATAGGCAAATGCTAGGGGCACCCAGAAATAATCATATGGCTTAATGCATTAATATTTTGTTATATCACAAAGGTTGATATTTAATTAAATATAAATATCTATGGGCTGCAGTTTTCAATGTGTTCGAGTGCAGCCCATGATACCAGTGGTTCACTCTTCGTATTTATTTAAGGTATCACCGCTGTTCCTTAAGCGCCACCTGCTGACAGAAAGTGAATTTGCATTTTCATTCTTGCCTAGGGTACAAAATTGGTCAGGGCTGGCCCTGTGCGTGTGTGTGTAATCTAGCAGGATTACAGTCAAATGCATGTGATTAGTGTGTATTACCCAGAAGGCCAGGTCACACACATACTGAGATGAGGGAATCCTTAGATTTGCTGGGTTGGACACAGATATGAGAGTATGATATGGTTGATGTTTTGTGTTTTATGCAATATGATTATGATTAGTTATGTATTCTCTTCGGCATGATGGTGGTGGATAAAGATTGATATGTAATTTTATGGCAGTTGATAATATGTGAATGGAACATCTTTATTTTCACATTAATTAAAATGCATGCTATTTTTTTTACATTAATTAAGTTGCATTTTAAAGTGCCTGGTATGTATTTCATTATCGCTGATTACTTTCAGAAATATAGCTGTATGAATAGGTCTGAATAGAATTTATTCATAATTTATGTTAAGTTTGTTAAGCTTATTGTTGAAAGCTTATTTTAATCATAAGCAATGTGGATTTTAATTTAAGAAGTGAAATGAAAACGAAAATAAAAGTGTGTACATGCACGCACACCAACACACACACACACACTCACACACACACATACGCGCACACACACACACACACATACAAAAATACATACATAGAGATATTTAAATGTAGATATAGATATGTATAAAGGAAGAAGTCTCTTATAATCACCAAGGCTGTATTTATTTGATCATAAATAAAGGAATAAAAACATCAATATTGTAAAATTTGAATTTGAAAAATTGAAAAATTCCTGTGATTTATCAGCATCATTACTCCAGTCTTCAGTGTCACATGATCCTTCAGAAATCATTCTAATATGCTGATTTGCTGCTTAAATATTTCTGATTATGTTGTTAATGTGAAACAGTTGTGGTTAGTATTTCTGTGAAACTGTGCACATTTCTTTACATCAATACATTAGTTTAATGTGTCCTTGCTATACAAAAATACACATTTTTAAGATAGAATTTCAGAATAAATTTTTTATTAGATCACACAGCTGACCTTTGACCCCTAGAACAGTCCTGTTTTGTTGGTAGGTGAGAGGGGAAGAGATTCTTAATTAACTTTCCGTTGACATTATGAAGACTTTGGTTGACCTCTGCCATGAGCCTTCACAAGCTGTCATATTCAGAGATGAAAACTGGCACATTCCAGAAAAATTGCCCTAATTACAGTTAGAAACTCCCACATCATCCTCTGTGACCTCTGACCCGATTCAACACATCATTAGACTGTTTTAATATTTCATGAAAACACACTCTCACCCTGTTCAAGCCTAAACCGAAGACACTTATCTGTGTGTCAGTAATTCACATCACTAACGTAAAATAAGGTATGTTTAAAAAATCACAGTTTATATTAATTTGTCAAACTGAAAATGTCAAATCAAGTAAAGCGTGTTACATTGTGGGATACTTGTCTAGCACAGTGTGATGTAGTTCTACACTGCATATTTGGCATACATAATAGACCATCAGGGGATTGCAGACAGAAATCTTGCATACTGCACAATATACATACTGCTCACTGCAGTGTGGTTACGTTTGGCTAAGGTTATATTATGTTTCAAAACATAACCATAGTATGATTTTAATGCACAGAAAGCAAGTAATATTAATCTATGATATATGTAGTCTAAAGCAGGATCTCTTGGCTCTGAGGAATTCCAGATCTTACGCAGCTTCCAGGAAGGCTTTCTAGATGTGACAGGTGTGCTGAGATGAGATTTGATTTAGTGCCAGTCAGGAATTAAGAGATAAATGCACCTGGACCCACGTTCTGTTACTATGGTGATACATGTGACTAATGGTGACATCAGTGCGTCAAGAGAAGGCTGAAATGCAGATATTAGTATTTGAATTGTAAACGAGGATTGAAGAAAGGGGTGTGTGTGTGTGTGTGTGTTTAAACAGCCAGACGTTTTGGCAGGATACTCAAGGCTAATTTGCATATGCAGTCTTACGCACAGTCAAAAAAGGCCTGTAAAGGCCCTTCAACTATAAAGATAAAGTAAAAAAAAAACAGTTCTCAATAATAAAGAATAGAAAAGACCAGGTCTAGTTTTCTTCTGCTGCTGTATGAAGTTAGCTGTTCCGCTCATTTCCTCTCTTTCTGTTTAATGTTCTGTGTATTGGTAAGACTGTGTGATAGGTCAACAAGTTCATCATGTCTGCAGTGCCTGCAATCAGAGATTCAGCCAATCAGGGCTCAGTTCTCTTAACTGATCTGTACATACTCACAGCTTTGGCGAGAAACCATTGCGATGGGCATTTATGCAGCGGTTCGGTCAAAGTGGTTGATTTACACTTGTTTAATTATAAAAGAGTGAGTGACAGTGGGAGAGAAACAGATATGTGGAAACTGCCCACTTAGTCTACTAGGACACATACACAATTATGTACTTGTGACTGGATGTGAGAAATTCACTTTTAAATTGATAGCACTTTCGTTGAAGGAGGTTATTTTTGGGACACATATTATCTCTAATCCATATTCCATATAAGCATAGAATTAGAAAGCAAAATATTGGTAGCATTTTGGCATAATGGAAGATATTTTTTAGATTTAAATGTTGTCTGGTATAGGATATTTAACTGTTCTTGTAAATTTTTCCTACAATTTTTTTATATTTAGACCACATTTGCTGCAATCTAAAATAAAAATGGTTTAGTAATGGTAAATGTGATCTGTAACAATAACAAAATTAATATAGAGTTTTCATACTGTAAATTAAAGTTAATTTGGCTTACTATTGTAGGTTTATTAAGATTTTGAAGTTTTAATTTTTATTTGCATTTGTCAATTTTATTAATTGGGTTTTTGAAAAAAAAAAAAATCTGTTTTAGTTTTAGTAATGTTAGTACTTAAACTTATCTAGTTAATTGCCAATGCAGCTATCTCATATCTCATATTTAAATAGTATTAAAATTATCATTTCAGCTTTAAGTTACCAAAAATTATTTTATAGTTTTAGTTAACATCAACAACAGCACTAGTACATTATAGCATTGTGATGCCTAAATTCAGTAAAATTTTATACATTTTAGAATTCATTTAAGAAATATAATTTTTAGTTGTAATTGCAATTGTAAATGTGACTTCTAAATCAAACTGCAACTGATTAACTTTTCATTTTTTATTTATTTAGACAAAAAAAAATTTGTCAGTTACTGACTATAACATGAAAATATTTATACATTTGGCCAAAAATGTAATTCCGATGCTCCGATGCATCCACAAGATTTATATTATCATTTTAATTTAATCTTTACGTAGTTTGCAGTAATAAAAGTATACATAATTGTCATAAGACAGCATAATGTTTTTTTTTTTTTTTTTTTTTTTTCTAAATAGGCAGTTTAGTCTTGGGTGGAATAAAAAAAAATTTCAGTGCAGAGTGGTGTTGGTGTGTGTGTGTGTGTGTGTGTGTCTATCTTGGGGGGTCCATTATATCCAAGAACACATGAAGTCCATACACAGATCTATTTCAGTTTAATAAACTGCAGATGTGTGTGTGGCCCAGAATGCTCCTTCACTCACTCTTTTATCAACAAACTCCAAATTGCTCTAGTTTCTTCAGAATCCCAAGAATGCTTGACCAACTTAAGATGTTCACTCATACAGAAATAGCCAACGGTGCGGCATGAAAGCATTCCTCTAAAACACAGCAGAAAACAACTCAGTGACTCTGAGAGTGACTGATAGTAATAGAATTTACATTTTTTAAATTATAGTTCATCCAAATATTAAACTGTGTCATTGATTACTCACTCTCATTCCAATCACGCTCACTCTCGTTTCAACACTGTGCACTATGAAAGTATCATAAAAGTAGTCTAAAAAGTTGAATTATTTGAGGAACAGACTAAATTCAGATTATTTACAAAAAATCTCCCACTCCGCTGCACATCATATAATATTTTTGGTTATATTTGGATCTGCATCTGTAACTGTTAATATGGAAAAGAACATCAGGATCTTTCTGTCTAACATCATCTCCTTTCGAATGCCACAGATGATAATAGAACAACATGAGAGTGAATTGAAACAGGTTTTTAATTTTTGGAGTGAACTATTCCTTTAAGGTATTCTCCTTTATAGCTATTCTCCTAGATAAGGTTTCCTCTACAATGGATCATCGTTCCCCAGAGAGCTCTTTATTAAGCACACACAAACTTACACGGCCTGTGAAGATGAGTGTACAGAGTGGCCGTGTATGGTGAGAGCAGTGATGTGGTCTGTGGTCAGAGTGTGTCAGAGGCTGGAGGAGTGTAAGTGATGCTCTCTCTGTCTTGTGATGTGTGTGAGGGATCGTTTCTGCTGCTCTACTGACTCATATACTCACTTATAGGTCTATGTTCTGGGTCACACACACATACTTTCCCACTGTCAGAGATAGGATTCTGCTGACATGCGCACAATGAAAGGCACACATGTGAGAGGAGATCTCATTTATTGATTTACACAGTTCCTGAGTCAGCAATCTGTTCAGGTTATGCACAGACTCACACACTTATTCTGTTCTTTATGACTGGTGACAATTATAGCACACTTTTCTGAAAGCTTTTACTTCATTGAACATAACAGAGAGGTTGTTTTTTTTTTTTTTGGCTCAGCTAAGTTCTGCATGACAAAACATAACTCTAGCCTATATGTTCGTGTTTGCCTGGCAGAAAATGGGTTGTTGTTTTTTTCACCGTTTTTTCTCATTTTAGCTTTCTATTTAACTCCTGCATTGTGACAATGAATGTAATATTTACAAATATTCCAGTAAATTAACAAATAATGTGAGGCCAGTGTTGAAATTGGTTTTAAGCAATACTGAATGAAACAGTTTTTAATGAATCAGTTGAGTAAATGATTCATTGAATAACTGAATCAGCATTTTCAAACAAATTGATTCAGTAAAAAAACGATGAATCTGTATGAATCAGTGTATTTGAATGAATCATTTGAGTGAATTATTTATTGAATCACCCAGAGAACGACATTTTATGTATTCCTGAATAAATTAGCATTTTCGAACATTAATTATTGAGTGAATAATTAGTAGACTCATAAAGCTTTGATTAATGAATCAGTGTTTGTGAATTGGTTGAGTCAGTGATTCATTGAATCACTCTAAGACAGTTCCTGAATGATTCAGCATTTTTTAACAAACTGTTGAGTCAACAATTCATTGAATAATTCATCAACAAGATCACTTGATTTGTGTCTGAACGAATCTGTGTTTTTGATTTAATTTTTCAATGATGTTTTTCAAAGACTTTTCACTAATTGACGGAGTGATGTTATATACAGAAAGAATCACTTTAAAATCCTCACCAGGAAATAACCTGTAGCCTAAAAAGCATGTCACACTGCCATCACTATTGTTTAAATATCTGTAGCCCTAATACTGTAACAATTTTCTTATTGGATTCATACTTACCAAGTACATATTCGTCTAGATACCATTTTTTTCTAAGCATCTCTTTCTCTTTTGTACACATTCACAGCAGGGTCAGTTTCTGTTTGCCAGAGATGCATTTGCATTCAGTAGTTCAACCTTCAATCAATATTTAAAAAGGGATGAGAACAGAATGACTCAGCTTTTAACATAGAAACCTTTACAATCACATAGAAACCACGGAAAACTTCAAATGATATTGTAGATTAATATGATCCAGTAGATTCAAGTGTTGTTTATCTGGTCTTGTTTATCTTATTTATTTGTCCCATGTGTTTCCAATGTATACAGTGGGATATATTTATGTGTGTGGGTGTGTTAGTAGGCTAGAAGCTTTAGATGTTTAGGTTGTGTGTGTGTGTGTGTGTGTGTGTGTGTGTGTGTGTGTGTGTGTGTGTGTGTGTGTGTGCGCGTGTGTGTGTGTGTGTGTGTGTGTGTGTGTGGTAGTATACAGGCCAGATGGGAGTAAAGCTATGCATTGAAATTTCAGCGGGAGAGATCTCACACACATTTGAAGTGCTCACATGTGGGTGTGTGTGTTGCTTTTTTTTCCATGGATTTAACTGGAAACACATTTTCTTCTCTCATAACACACACATGCACTGACATGAGGCACAAAAAGAGTCATTCCCGGTCTCTTTGTGCATATGCAACATTTTTTCTACTGGCTTCTATAATATATGATCCTCAGTGGCCATATAGTACACACCTGTACAGACACAGGTGCTTTGATGTCCATCCCAGAAATTTTTTTATGAATAACTATGGTGCACAATCACTCCCTTAATCCCTTTAAAGATCTGAAACTCTTTTTTGAACCACGGTCAATGCATCAACTTCTTTCCCATAAAGAAAATACCATACATTTCTGCTGTTAACCACACTCACTCCTTTATCTGTGAAGATTCTGCATATAGAATTACACAAATTTGGTTTTAACACAAGCATACACTCACACAGGGCTCATTGCAGAGACTGTGGGCAATTTTTGATGTGATTTAAAGTAGGTGTGTAACCACTAAGATTATTCATAATACAAAAAAGAAAAGAAAAACTCCACCTACAGGCAACATCCTACACCCTAAAAACTGAACCCCACCAAAGCCCTGTGGCTTGTCCACCCCCAGCCCCTGAGCTGCAGATGATGAGAACATGGCACATGAAAGAGTCTACGGTTTGGTGTTGACTGTTTTTGTGTTTACTATCGCAGTGGATTTTATGACTGCAGCAAAAAGAGATTAACAGACGTTCAATTTTAAGAATATACAGACTGTTGTTACAAAGTCATATGATTATCTTTCTTCCATGTATTGAAATAGAGACATTTTGAGGAATGAAAACATAGATTGAGCCATGAAGATAAGAAAAGAAAAAAAATGGTAAAAGGTTATGATGGATTATATATATCTGCAGTTTAAATAGTCATGAGAATTTATCTTAATGTGTTCAATTGAAGAAATTTACCCATCTATATTTAGAGCAATAAATTTAAAAAGGCTTCACTCTATTTGATGAATAAAAGTAACCCATGTTTAAAAGGTAGTGTGTATGTTGCTTTTTTCAAATGAAAGTCTATGTGTGTGTGTGTGTGTAGCAAGGACAAGGGATGAACTCCATCTTGACTGAATTATAGGTCAGCTCTGTTTTAATCTAGCTCCAACATTATTGGCCACATGCAGCCACAACCTCAATACACACACACACACACACACACACACACACAAGTAGCATTCAATCCTTCATCCATCCAATTTGGTTTATGTCAGCCGTTCAACCTGTCCTCATGTCTGCAGAAGGAGAAGAGTAACCTTTGTGACCGCCTTCCGAAAAATAACAAACCCCTCAAAATATACACACACATACACCCTGCTTTGTGTCTGAGCCTGAGGCAGTGAGACAGAAATAACCAAACTCAAAGACTCCTAACCAGAACCACATTTCCTTGAGAAAGCCAGAGACAGCAAGAGAAGTCAGTTTCCCATATTTTTATTCGTTTTAAAGGAAATTTCAGCCTTTCATTTTCTCAGAGAACATTGCAATCTCTTTGTCTTTGACTCTTCTGGCCCCTTTAGACATGAAAGATGGTGTATATTAAACAAATTGTGTGCTTTGGTGTGGAAGACATGGGCGGGCTTGGTCTTTCAGAAGTTTTTTTTTTGAGAACTTCTCTCTCCCCAATCGCAGTCATGTGAGCCTAAACATTCTCATTTATTCTGAAAAGCCCCCACAGTATCAAGGGTTTCCTTTAGTGCAAATGTTCCCCTCCATCCACACACACAAATACACACACTCTCCCTGTTTTAAACAACGGGCTCTTGTGACACTGTTCGGACCTGTGCCCAGAGGAAGGAGCCAATAAACGAAGTTAAAATATGTATTAGAGAGCACAGAGAGATCACGAGGGACTGTTTAAGTTGGACAGTGGTGTTTCCGCTGTGGCTGAGTGTCCAAAATCAGCAGCGATACGAACAGCTGGGATGTTGTGGTTCTCGGGTTACCTTGCGCTACCTCCATTATGTTCCCCAAAGAACCTTTCTGTGAACAGTTCTTAAAAGAACCATTATTTTCTTAGTGTGAAGAACATTTTAATATTCTAAAGAACCATGACAATTCCATAGATGCCAAGGAACCATGATCAATGCCAATAAGGAGCCTTTATTTTTGAGTGCATGATGATTGATTGAACTGTCATCATATCCAACAAAGATATTGAGATTCCTCTGATCTCAGATGCTTGTGTTTGTTTATTGATGGGGTTATCACCAGCAGTAATGAAATGTAACCCTGCAGCCTAACTGCATTATGTTTGGAGTGTTTTTCAATTACTTTTCAAAGGCCTTCCCATGAGTATGCGTGAGAGAGTGATGAAGAGAGATGGAAAATCCTGACCCTCAGAGCAGTCTTTCTCTCCATCGTTCAAGTACATTTTAAAGCAAGGCTGCAAATCATTTAACCAACAGCTGTGGAAATGATCCTGTGCTGTGTCATATTTTATCATTGCCCAGTGCAGAGATATGCAACTTTTACAGCATTGCTTTTTAAAAAACCTTAGAGCTTTTCACAATATAGAACTTGGGTTCTTTTTAAACCCCAGGTTAAGTCCGTTTTTAATCCTGCGTTAAACAGAGATACAGATAACCAATCAAAAACTAAACAATGCTTACCTCAGTTACTTGTGAGCATAATGCAATGCACTTTCTAAACATAAATATTAATGCACTTGCATAGTTTAACATGTTAACTTGTACATGTCGTGTGTAGTTCATGAGTGAAGGAAAATGTCATCTAAAAATGTCAAATGATGAAAGAAAATGCTGTCTTCTATTACTTTGTCTTTGCTTTTGTACTGTTTCTAAAGACACAAGACAACCAGAACGGATTAATTGCACAACATTTCCACAGATGGACAAGCTGTATTACATTAAGATAGGGATAAAAATATCTCTGAATTTAAAAAAGTAAAACCGGAAATTCTTTGTGTAATTCATAGAAATCATAGAAATAGATTTTGTGAATCGTTATGAAGAATTTATGCATACAGGCTGACCCTTAAAAGGAAAACACCTTCTAATTTTTGTAAAAGTTTTCTTAAGCCCTATGCAATGTTGACTTTGTGGTGAACGAACGTTAGACATCTGTGTTAGGTCACACAAATCAGCTCCCTCTAACTGTTGGGAAAGCATCTTTAAAACGTTTGTCTCTCCTTTTCCCCTCTTTCATTCACCCTGGCCAAACCAAACGGGAAGGGAAATCTGAATTAGAAACGGAGGGGTGGAAGAAGTCAGGCAGAGGGAGAGAAAGAGTGCAACCCATTCCCAAATGTTTCTGCTGCAAATCCAGATGTGGATCTGTTAGTCATTGGACAGTAAGTGTGCAGTTTCACAAGACCAAGGAGCTCACAAGTTACATCCCACCTTCTTGTCCACTCTTTTAAAAGTTTTAATGTTTTTCCACAGTGCAGAAAATCTCTTACAGTCATAGTGTCAGATGGTAATACTTCAGTACTTTGATTTATACTATACTGAATCGTTACCATATCCATAAAACGTGGTATTTGCACTGTACCCCATGGTATTTCAATGAATATGATGGTATTACATTTTCAAATCCAAACCAAAACATGCCATTACCATAGTACCATGTCCAGAAATAAAAGTACAAATAAATACTATTTTAACATCTATAAAAAGTACTGTGGCAGTAACATGACAGTTAGGATATGAGATATCAGATATCAGTCAGGAAATATTGTGGTGATATCAGGAAATTCCAAAAGTACAATGCTACTAGCATGCTTTTCAGACATGATACTGTGTTGGACATGTATCTCCATCTGATAGCCTATTTAAATAGTACTTCAAGGTCCAAGAAAACCATACATGTCTAAAAAAAAATATATGGTAGTACTAATACTCCTGTAGTGGTTAGTTTTGGGACAAATGAAACACTTGGATATTCCTGGTGTAAACCAGTGCCATTTTATTAGTATATATTATTATTGATTAATATTTTTAATTAGCTTTTATTTTTATACTTTCACTTTAAGTTTTAGATTGGGCTATTATTATTATTATTATTATTATTATTTAATATGTATGTTTTATTTTTCAGTTTTAGTAATTTTGGTGGCCTACTTAAAATTTTATTATAATATTTTAGTTTAGGTAACAATTGCAACATTGGTGTAAAATGATGATGATGTCAGGCAGGACTGAGTGTGAGCGCGGGTTTTACTCGAACCTCTCCGGTGTCACGGGGGGGGGGATGTCGGAGGAAGAGAAGCAGGCAGCAACAGCAGGAGGGTTGGGGTTTGCTGTGGACGGGCTGCAAGTTCGCGTGTGTGTGTGTGAGTAGAGTAGTGTTGTGCGGAGCTGCTTGCTGGACGCGGGCCAGCGGTCCCTGTGAAGCAGCGCGTTGAGAGCGGAGAGGGATGTGATGGGATGCGCTGGCACTGCTGCTGTCAGTCCGCTCCGCTCCGCCTGTCCAGCTTCACCGGGGATCACAATAACGAAATGGATGATGCTGAATGCGAGGATGATTTAGGCCGCCATTTGAACGTTTTCTCATCGAATTTAACTCATTTGGATTACTGTTTTTGTTAGAGAACATTTATCTCTTATTTCGGTGAGGAATTCACACACGCGGGAGCATAAGGGATTTTCAACAAGGTAACGTAAATCGCGCGCTTGTTTTGCGCTGGTCTCGCGCTTTAGTCAGTCAGTGAGGGAAGGATGGATGCGTTAAAATCCGAGGTTTCATTCTGTTTCTTTCTTAACTAAACAGTTATACATACATTTTTCAGACATACGGATTACTGATTACTGACCATACACGGAGAATATCATCGATAAAATCCGATTTTAGGAGGTGAAGAGGGTCCTCAGAGTATAAACTGTTCTGCAGCTAACGTTAGCCTGCTAGCCACTTAACGTTACCTCAGAAACACTGAGGCATGTTATGTGAGAAATACTCGTCGTTTTCTCATAATGTTGATGTGTTTTGACGAACATCAGCCTTAGGGTGATTTAAGAAACCATTAATGCTGCTTTTAAATGAGTTTTCTTTCTAAACTTGCTAAACATTTGCTTTGCTTGGTCACAATTACTCCCCCATTCAGACTCATTCATCCATTTTTCAAAGGTTGATAACCTGTGCTGACAGCTGAATATAATCAGATCTGCTGCGGATAGTGACAGGAACTTACAGGGATTGCATACATTTGACCATCACGGTCATAATCTTAAAATCCTTGAACAGTTCATCTGTATTAGATCTAACTTACAGGAAATGTTCTATGACAACCTCATAGAAATGCATATATATAAATCTTAATTAAATGTGATAGTAATGCCTCTCATATGTGCTAATATGTTGATTTGGGTTGTCTCAAAAACTTCCACATTTATGTATTTCTCTTTAGTAAATTTGTTTGCAATGTCCAATGAGATGTGAACAGCCTACCTAGACAGCATCATAGCTGCATTGACCCCCAAATGCTTTGTAGATAGACAGCTCAGTAGAGCATGTTTGTCTTCAGATGCATTACAATATTATATGTGGTTGCAATTTCCTATGACACACTCATAGAAAGGACTGTTTCAAAACCTAATTTGATGCCTACCAATGCCTACCTAAACACCATAGATGCATTAAATGATTTAGTTGCAATGTTCCATGACATGCTCATAGGATGCAAAGGTATGCAGAGATGTGAGCTTTCAGCCTATGGCCTCATAAATGCTCTCAAAATGTTGTCTCGATAGCCAGCCGTTTTGATGCACAGCCTGGGATTGGGGTCTGGCTGCAGACTGTAAACAAAGCAGACCTGGTTGTGTCTATCTAGGCAGCTGTGGTCCTGCTGGTTCAGGGTGACGGATGTCTTTTTTGTGTTGCTCAGCCTGTGATATCTGCACTGCAGGGCAGCAGTTGTCAGCAGGCTGATGTACTCTAGCACACATGGTCAGGCATGAAAACCAGACCTGTAGTCACCTCATTTGTCAGTGTGCAGGATGAGACTTAATTCATGCCTGAATTTGTGATTTTGTTGTCATTGTGCATCAAGGGTGAATAACGGCAGTGTGTACGGGGTTGTGTGAGACAGTCTTTATCATCACCAGGATGTCAACTTCCTCCAACCATGTTTTATATCTGTGTCAGATATGATCTGAATTGAATATATCTGTCTTCTACGCATCATACTACTCAATGACAGTTTAAATGAAGCTAACATGTAGCTTAGGATTAAATACGGATAAACTGCATTTAATACGGATAAACTGCAAAGAAACCCTAAACAGTGCATCAGGGTCAATCTTAAATCTGCACTAGAGAGTGGGTTTATCTTCTGATCAGATTATGTGACGCTGTAATCGTCTCTTCTGCAGTGTGCATCAGAGTAACTGCACCTTATTATCAGGGCTGCACGATTTTTGGGAATCCAGTTGCAAATCTTCTTAATTTACAATTTTGATTGATTGATTGTTTTTGGAAAGCTGCAATTTGCTGTGCTTGACTGTAGGGGTGCATAATGTGACTATAAAATAATAATTGTAATTATTGTTTTATCTTTATGAATAATAATTGTTTTTATGCTGATGGTGGTGGCAAAATTTATTATCAAAGATTCAAATAAATATTATTATTGTCATGTTCTACTGCAAAAAATAAAAGAAAACAAGAATTTAAGAAAAATTATAATATTACTGTAATAAAAATCATTTACAGTACAACTGTAAAATGACTAATATTAATGGCTTTTTAAATTTAATTTCAAACCATCAAGTTGTTATACTGGCACAAAAGCTCAGGTTTCTCTTTTGTGGGCAAACATAAATGCTTCTAAAGATGTCATCACAAGTTGGGGAAGATGGTTGGCAGATGATATGTTCACAAACGCGATCCAGACTCAGAGATGAGTTTTTTTGTAGCAGCATTTACTGTGAACTGAGCTGCTCTTGAGACACTGCAAACAACAGATCATGAGTTGCTCGTGTGTAAAAAAAAAAACAAAGTGCCACGCTTCATTCAGAAACATGCTGTGTATATATACTTTAATTAAATCACACTAAGCCATATAATTGTACAGCCCTTATTTTTTTGTCTATAAAAGAATGATTTACAAAGATTACACTGATTGAAATGTGTGTGTTATGTGATCTTAATGACTTCACAGGGCATTGCGAGTGTAGTGTGCCTCACTGGAGTTCAGCTGAGGAAGAAGTGACTCACCGGTCAGTGATTACAGGCGAGGCATTTCGTAACCACACACCAGACGCAGCACACAAAAACACTGCTGCAAACAAAACATTCTCAGCATCTGATTGTTAAAATCTGGAATTGTGGTTGAGAGCTGTTCACTTCCTCCTCCAGATACACCCCAGTGAGGAGTGTTCTCATTCAGTGGAGCGGAGGTGTGACATCTCGAGCTTCAGGCTGTAAGGATGTGCTTCATTCAAAGCCTCAGGTTTAATCTCCTATTGTGTGGTGGGAAGTGTTCCTATCAAGCCTGACTCAGACCTTAAGATGTTTAATATGGTGATGTAACCAAACTGCAGTGCTTTCGGGCTACTGCAAGGTCGGTAATAAAGTTTAACCTTTAAGCTTGGAAAGTCAGCCCAATATCAGCCACCACAAACTTTGGCTTCTGGGTTCTCCATCTTTCGCTTGTTATGAACAGGCCAACATGGAATCTGTGCCCTCAAAAAGCTTTGCAGAATTGGAACAACCATCATTCACAGTTCTGCACTTCCCACCGCACATTTCATGTGTTCATTTGTTTATGAAATGGTTTGGCTAATTTGAATATGCTTTGCAGTTTTACTTTGTCTAAATCCATTCCATAGGATTCAGCAGGTTAAAAAAAAAGTCAAGTTTTGAGTGTTTAACTAGGATAGAATGTCTATGAGGATATTATACTTTGGACAAGGCTTGAGTAAGACTATTTATCTATTTATTTAGTTGATTTTTTTGTGTTTAATTATTTTATAATAGGTAAAATTTTGAGTAGGTGTTGAATGGGAAATTTAAATGTTTTAGTCCAGTTTAATTTATTAGGTTGCCCAAATGACTTATCATCTAAGAAAAAAAAAAAAAAAAAAAATATATATATATATATATATATATATATATATATATATATATATATATATATATATATATATTTATTTATTTATTTATTTATATATTTATTTATTTATATATATATATTTATTTATTTATTTTAATCGTGTATTACTATCCTGATTTCTGTTTCTGGGCGTTTACAAAATTATGCTTTAAAAGGGATCACTGGTAGATTAGTGATCAGTCATTTCCCATCCCCAAACTGGAATATATATGGTTTTGATGCTGCAGTGATTTTGATCAATTATGCTAACTTTTTTTTTCTTCTCATATATGAATATCATAAAAGTTAGATGAGCTGACCTAATTGGGTCGTGCAGCTCAAGAGAAGGAATTAGACATTTAGAAAAATTGTAATTAAAGGCTGGACCATATTCAGGTGAGCCAGTTCATATTGATTTAGGTTTGTCTTTATTATATGGAAATGTGATCTCACTCGGTGGTTGGGGAATAAGAATATGGATGTTGCTTGAGGGCATGTTATTCTGAAGACAGGATATCAGCTTTTATGAGATAGAGTTTGATTCAGTGTTAGCACGACCAAGTGAAATTCTTCAAGTCAAGCCCCCCTGTAAAAACATTTTCACAGGTCAATAATAAACTCACACCAGTCTGTTAAGACATACTCACACGCACACACAATTAATCATGTGGTCTGTCACATGCTTGTGCATTGGAGGCTGTGTAGCTACACTGAGGAACAAGGCAAAGGAGAAGGAGAAGAAAAGATGTGTTTCTAGTCCTGTGACTCCCCTCCTCCAGTCTTTTCCCCCCGCGTGTGCGTGGAGGAAATGTGAGCCATGCTGCTTTTATCAGCTTCATTGTTTGTGTTCCTCAGGGACGGTGCTTCCTGATGGCAGCCAGAATGCTCCACATGTTCCCATTCTGATGTCCTTACATACACAGCCACGCTGAAAAGCTTAAGAAATGTCTTGTATTTTTCTCTTTTTTTTCCATTTTCCTTTTAATTTGGCCTAAATATAGAGGTAGAGGGGGTGGATAAGAGTGTGAAAGCATGGAGGAATAGAATAAGAGCGCAATAGCACTCTAGAGAGAGTGAGTCAGTGCAGAACTGTTTTCAGACTCGTACAGGATGTATAAACAGGAACCGGATGCAAAGTCCACTGATGGATGTGAACTACCGCCACTGTTTAGTATCACATTCACAGACTCTAAAATCCCTCGAAACATTTTTTCCTTTAAGAGAAAAATAAACAAAAAATTAAAAGCTCTCTTGAAGGGAAAAGAACAATGGAAGTATCAGGTTGCTCAGTTTGGTTCTTTGTACTTGAGTTGTCAAACCAGCTCAATCCTCAAGGCAGACTAACTCTCGTGATGACATGGCTGTTAGTCAGACTCTGTTCTTCACAGATGTGTCGGTCCACCTGCTTGTAATGGGATGTTTACTATACGGCTTGGCACAGAAGCAACAATCTTAAGTAAACACTCACACAAAATTGTGTGTGAGAGTGAATGGAAAGCTAGCTAGTGGAAGTGAGCAGTGATTTGAGATCGGAGATAGGAGCGTGCAGTCGATAGTAATACCAAACATGTTTCATAGGTGAAATGTGTCTGGACTACAAATGTCCAACTACGCCCTGTGGGAGGACATCTGAATGCACATACTCATTTTGCCCTGGAGAAAAGTGTGTTGTTAGTTAGTTTGTTTTTCTTGCAGAATCAATTTAATATTAATTATGAGCAGTCCTCTCTGGCTTTGATAAAAAGGCATTCCTCGCCATGCCAGATGGCAATCAAAGCACTAATCAGATTGTGTGCTGGTGCAGGTATCTGTATGACATGGCACGATCCCTCTTTCATCAATTAACAATTGCAGATTGAGGGGAGTTTTATATTAACACAGCCCTGATCTCTAGGCGGTGATGAATTTTAAATAGAAGCTTATGTATGTGTATGTTTATGATGTATATACCATTCAAAGCGATTTTATGTATTTTTTTTAATATGTATATTTTGTCACAATTTAGTCAATGTTATACCAATCCAAATGACTGACTGCAGCAGAACACACACACAAAGATATTTTGAAGAGATTTTTGGTGAAAGTCATTGGGGTATAGAAATGAATGTTGATTACAAAATTGTTCTTTATGTAAAAACCACTTTTTTATGTTTTACAGTACTTATGGTATTAGCAGTTTCAGATAGACCTGACCCTGAACAAGTAAAAAAAAAAAAAAAAAAAAACTGTGGCTGGCTGCTTTTATATGTCATTAAAAAAATCTGCAATGGAAAGTAGTAGTCATTATCTGGACTATAAAAGTCTGCAAGTACTCTGTAAGAGAAATGGCATACTTTTTACCTGTTTATTATTTGTTTTATAATATTTGATTTCTAAATTTAGTAAAAATTGGTGGTAGTCACATTAAGTGTGTCTGTATTTACTATGTATTTTAACCAGGAGTTAAATCAAAATACACTTAAAACATCAAAAAAGATACTCAGCATCGGCACTGCAGTGTGAGATAATTCACTTTAAAAGTGTGTGCGTTTGTGTGGGAGAGAATGAGATTGAATTCTGCTGCTTGACTGGGAATCGCGCTGCATGTGTATAAGGAGAGTTCTATTTTTGTTACCATGACCTAGTATTTACAGTTGATTTCACCCTGCTGTGAATGTGCTTTCACTAATCTCTCTCTCTCTCCCTCCACAACAGATGACGGAAGGGCGGAGATGTCAGGTCCATCTCCTGGATGACAGGAAATTGGAGCTCCTAGTACAGGTAAGACAAAATACTTTTTTATTTACAACAATTCAGGACCAACATGGCCAAAAAAAATGTGATATAATAGGTTTTTAAGTGTTTTGGTGAGATAATTGGTTGTGTTTGACTCACCAGCACAATGTCCAGTATTAGTGCAGAGATATTAAAGTTGAATGACTTTTGAAATATACAGGTGTGAAGTTTTGGTCCATTTTTTTTTTTTGTCATAAAGGCCTCAGATTTCCTCTTGTTTGTCTGAGAGGGGAAATCCTCATTGTTCCTCTGAGACTTAATTAATGTCTTGTGGAAATAGTGGGCTCTTTATCAGTCTGTGTGCATGCATGAGTTTGAATGTTTGCTCTGTGTGTGCAAATGTAATATGATTCCTTCTTCATTGCCATTCTCCAATTTCACAGCCAAACAGACCTTGAGATCAGTTTGCCCTGACCTGAACTCTATCACATGTTTGTGCATGTGTCTCTCAAGTGCCTTTTAAACATCACTACCATAGTAGTCAATCTGGCAGGTTTAGGTTCCCGTAACGACACCAAACCAGCAGCCTCTCAAGTCACCCATACAGCAGTTCCCTCCTCTACAAAACACTCTATAAAACTTTTCTCAGGATGAGTTCAGTTTCCATAACAATCCTGACTGTCTCCCATGCCCTATCAACCCTCAGACCTCAATATAAACAGAAGTGTCTCCTCAGCACAGCTATGTTTCCTTAACACACACACTCATATGAACTTTCTCAGGAAATCTCTAATCATGAGGTAAACACTGCCTATGGCATCCCAGTCACTGAACACATGAAGAATTAAGATTTTATAATACTGTTCTATTCTCTTCTGTCTTGTTCTATTGTTATGTTGTATTCTATGGTTTTTTTCTCATTTCTCATATTCTATTTTTCCATTCTTATTTTCTGTTTGTTTTATTATTTATTTACTATTATAGTATTTCTATTTAATTCTATTTATTGTTGTATTTTAATTTTAATTTGTTTTATTAATTTTGTTATCTGCTTGTCACTTTTTAAATATTTCTATACAGCTTTCATTTATTTTTGTTTGTTTTAGTTTTATTAATTTTAGTATTTAAACATATTTTATTTCCGTTAGTTGCAAAGACAGTATCTCTAATCTTTAAGATATTTTTAAATAAAGTTGAATATATATATATTTTATAATTATATTTTGTTTCAGCTTATTTCAATTCTTTGAATTTTTTATGACATTCATTTGGTTCTTTTATGTCTTCTTTTTATGTTTTTGTTTTGTTTTGTTCTGCTCTTTCTGTTATATTTTCTTTACTGTTTTATTTCTATATTTAATTTCTGTTCTGACCTGCTGGATTCAGTTCTACTTGTCTCTCTCTCTCTTTCATGTTCTCTCGTTCTCTCATGGCTGTCAGGTGCGTTTAGGTGATCTGATTCCTCTAGACTCCAATCCAGTTAAACTCCATCATAGTTGGAGAAATTTAATTTCTCATCCTTCTCCATCTCTCATGTTCCACACACTTTCTTTCTGTCCTCTAAAATGCTGGTTGAGTTGATTGTGGTTGCAGTTTCGATCTGATAAACATAGAAATCTAGAAAGTAGAGGAGGCGAGAGAGTCCTTAACAATCAGGTTAGAGGATAACAGAGATGCTCACAAGTCTCTGAGCTAGAGTCCAAGTCAAGTCTCAAGTCTCTGAGCTCGAGTCTAAGTCAAGTCTCAAGTCTCTGAGCTAGAGTCCAAGTCAAGTCTCAAGTCTCTGAGCTCGATTCCAAGTCAAGTCTCAAGTCTCTGAGCTCGAGTCCAAGTCAAGTCTCAAGTCTCTGAGCTAGAGTCAAGTCTCAAGTCTCTTTATTATAGGTTATAATAATATGTCTCTGGTTATAATAAATGTTGCATCACGTACAGCGACCCATCCAAGCTGCTTAGAACACTGCATAGCTATATATAAGGAATTCAAAGCATGTAATATGTTATTATGACAACTCTATCTATTAGCATACAATATCAACTTTGATTTTGGTATATAATCAGTGTAAACAGGCTATTGCAACATGACAAAAACACCAAGAATGCTTTACTTTTAAGTTAATATCTGTATTTTGCATGTATGGATTCAGTAATGGCCTTCTGTCTGTCCTGGCTGTAGCTGCACACCTCTCATCTGGCTTAAGAATGAACAAAGCTACGCTGACTTATGTTATTCATACAATACCTACTCACAAATAAACATCAAAAACAAAGCCGGCTGCAATGAATTTCTGTGCAAAACAGCTTTTACTACAAACACTTCCACACAAGAACATTGGGTAACACTTTAGAATAAGGTTCCATTAGTTAATGTTAGTTAACTACTTTCGTTAACATGAACTAAGCAAGTACAATCCTTCTACAGCATTTATAAGTCTTAGTTCATGTTAATTTCAACATTTACTAAATGCATTATTTAAATCAAAAGTTGTGCTTGTTAACATTAGTTAATGCACTGTGAATTACCATGAACTAACAATGAATAACTGTATTTTCATTAACTAAAATTAACGAAGATGAATAAATACAGTAATAAATGTATTATTCATTGTTTGTTCATGTTAATTAATACATTAACTAACATTAACTAATGGAACCTTATTCTAAAGTGTTACCGAACATTGTTATCACACAAGAACATTTTGATAGAGAACCAAAAATATTTAAAGTAGATAAAATTAGAATAAATAAAATGGAAATGTCTACATACTATTACTACTGTAAACTTTGCAAATAGGACATCAGCCCTTTCAAGTCAATGAACAATAACAAAGTGGGCTGCAATGAATATCTGTGCAAAACGTCATGGCTCCGCTCCTACCCAATGACAGAGGCACGCAGGTTTTTTTCCACTGGAGTACTCACGTGAAGGATGCGTGCACAACTAATAACTAATATCATCACGCTATAAAGGGTTGGCCTGCGCTGGGTGCGCCCCTCCCCCTATAACTGTTCTATCTCGCGGAGGAGCTCATTTGTGTGCATCTGTGTGAAACACGCGCTCTGAAACACGCATAGGAATAAAGAGCAACAGAAAGAACGGCTCCCCTCCAGCCGTGACTCGGCTCCCATCGTTCATGTTTATGAGCCGTTCAAAAGAATCGGTTCGTTCGCGAACGACACAACTCTAACAGCGAGCTCATCTGACGTTTACTAAAAATAAACATTGTTCACGAGTCCCGGAGCTCGAGTCCGAGTCGAGTCTGAAGTCTTTCGAGGACGAGTCTCAAGTCGAGTCTGAAGTCACTGTTTGTGCGACTTAAGTCGCACTCGAGTCCGAGTCTCAAACTCGAGTCCCCATCTCTGGAGGATAAGAGAGAAGAAAAGAATATATTTCCAGAAAGAGATAGAAGAAAGAAGGGATAAGGCAGATGGGTAGTTACTGTGTTTCCTCACTCTCTCAGTTTATGATTTATTGAGCTCTTGCAGAAACGCTCATTATAAACGTTACGCATTAGTCCTACTTTAGTCATGAGTACTTAGATATATGTTCTTTTAACAGATTTTGCCCATTCTTTCTGCTTTCTTGACTTCACTTTTTTCTGCTTTCTCTCTTCCTCCATGTGCGGGGATGTTCTGGAGAAGGTTGTGTAGGCTAATCGTGCCTTTGAGAATTCTGCTGTTATTCCAAGTTTTTTTTTTACTGAATGTTCCTTGAGGAACAGCTCTTCCCTCTTTCCCTTATTTTGTGTTGATGTACCTAACAGGGTAATGCAGGGTAACTCCCTTCCATTCATGTGCATGTGAAAGATCGTGTACACAAATGTGTGTGTTGAATAGCTTGGCGAAAAGATGTTGGACCAAAAGGGATAATTGACAACTTGATAAAAATTTCAATGGAGGAAACTCTCAGTTTTGTATAGCCTTCATCTCTTTTTTAAGAAACTTAAAATACAAACTTTACGATGAGATGTTGTGAGGAAACACAAGTAGATAGTATTTTTACATTTAAAGTCACTAACAAATAAAATGTATTTGTCACTTTCTTCAAAATATGTCTGAACAGCACATTGAGGAAAGTTTATCCAGCAAGGCTTTAAAACACATGCAAATAATGTACTTTTGTCATTGCGAATAAGTGCAGTGTCCTGTGAGTGTAACCTTAAAATCCAATGTGAACACCCTTTAAGATGTGAATTACCTTACATATGCATTGGTGAAATCATTGTATGGTTTGGTTGTACTGATGGGTCTCCGTTGGATCCTTCTGTAGCCTCATTTATTTGCTTCCTCTTTACTTCTTTACTTCTACTTACTTCTACTTCTTCCTTGCCTCATTAGAGGCAGTGTACCATTCTGAAGGTTATCGTGGATGATCTTGTGGATGACACTGTGCGACTGGCAATAACTTTGTAAATGATTTTATATTCCCATTAGAGACTGAACATTGCTGATGTATATTTGCGTACAGTGCTGTTGAAAACATCTAGTTTGTAATGGCTTTAGTGGAGGTCAATTTTTGTGTTTCTCTTTTTATTTTTGTTCGCAGTAGTTTTGACATGACTTTTATTATAATAAGGTAGACAGTCTTACAATACAAGAGCTGTCAACAGATTTTTAGGATTTTTTTCCCAAGTTGTATAATCTTGCTCTGTTTTTCAGCTAACTGCTTGTTAGCATCTCCCACCTGTCTCTCCACAGCAGGCTGTAATTTTGTGAGTGAGGTTCGTTTAGCATGCATATTTTGTCATTTTCCATTTTTGAGGCAAAGCAGGTGTTGTTAGTAGGTGGTTCTCTGTTGTCCTAGCTCAGTCCTTTTATTTACAGTTTCTGTCAGGAGTTTGACAAGCATATTTGGTCTCTCTTGAAATATATAGACCTTTTGAGTTTGAGGTAGGGGTGGGCGATGTATCATACCACAATTTTTTTTTCTGGATTACTATTCTTTGTCATGTTGGTTTTTACTATTTTGCAAATTGTCGAGCAGTACAGCCAAACTAATTTCCATATTTTAAAAACAAAGACATAGAAGGTAACAAGTGGGCAAAGATAAAAATCTTTGTCATTATTTTATCGTTGTTATCGTAAGATTATAAATACACAGAATATACAAATAAAACAAAAAGTGCTTTATTTCCCAGGTACAGTAGGTGTATTTAGCTTGAGAATTCAAGAAATTTAAAGAACAAATATAAAAATAAAACACACTTCACTGTATCAATTATACATGGATTCTTATTGAAGCCACTGTATTAAAGTTCTTCTTTCAAAAGCAGTGTTTTTTTTTTTTATCTTTGTTTTATTGTTTTTATTAACATTTAAGGGATAGTTTACTCAAAAATGATTTAACTCACTTTAAAGTTGTTTTAAACCTGAATGAATTGCTTGCTTCTGTTGGACATAAAAGTTATTTTGAAGAATGTGGGTAACCAAACAGTCTCATCCATAATATGTTTTTTCCCTACGATCAAAGTCAGTGGGACCACCAACTTTTTGCTTGGTTTGAACTTCAGCAAGTTGTCTTCACCACATCTAGATGCCTAAATGCATTGAGTTGCTGCCATGTGATTGGCTGATTAGTAATTTATGTTACCAAGCAATCGAACAGGTGTGTACCTAATAATGCAGCCGTTGAGTGTGTATAACCATTTAACACCAAAAAAAATAAATGAAGATTGTTCAGTATATTTGAAATTTGACTATTTTATGCAATATTTGTGTGTGCTGTGTAATTTTATGCTTATTATGGCACCATTTGTGTGTTTGTGCTGTAAATGTTGGGCGTTTCTAATCGACTACTTGTAAAGTGACATATCTGAAGGTAACTTCCTGTGTAGACAGTAGGCAACAAGGCAGCTCACTTTGTTTTGGAACAGACCCATTGTTTCGAACAATTGCACTTCCTTCACAAATGTATTTACATTGACTCTGTGTCAGATTAAAAATGTAAATGTAAAAAACATCTGTTATATAATTACATCTTCAGATTTGAATTCTGTTATTTTACAGTGTACAGGCCGCTTTAGAGAAGGACACTATCTAGTCTGCATTCTTGATCAGATCAACATGTTTAACAAAAACCCTAGCGTTGCTTTATGCTGAAGTCATTGCGTGTGAAGAAAGCCGACTCACATCTCTCATCTTTGTGCTCTAGACCTGATGAGACCTGACGGCGTGTGTTCCATCCTGATCAGTCACCCACTGTATAATGATATTAAATCACAACAGTCCGGATATTCTTCCTCACAGCCACATCATATAGTTTTCCATGTGGAAACATATGTCTGTGATTTGCATCAACCTCAGTAAGTGTAATGGAAGAAAGGATATAACAGGCATCCTGCACTAAATCTGTTAAAACCATATTGATGGCTCTTAACGCACACTAACAGGATATTAATATTTCTTTATCCTATTATCTACAGATTTCAGAGACTATAAATACATTATGTAACAATGAAGTCTAGAGGCTAAACAGAGAGAGAATGAGTTGAAAGAGATCAAATATACTGCCATTCTTTAAGAAAATGAACATGGTTTGAGTTTTAGCCGGCAAAACTCCCAAAACACACATATACACCACCAGAAATGGGTCCAGATTGAAGATTGCGGTCATATTTAACCCACTTCCTCTTCTTACCACAGACAAACTTACAAACTCACTTTGGCTAATTGAGGAAGCAAGCTGTTTCACACCGCATTGCTTTGAATGATGAGATTAGATATGCAAGTTGATTGATGTGGTGTTGTGTTGCAGGTCTCACCTGAAGAACCAGAGATGAACAATCTCCCAATATCTACTGTTTCATTTGGGATTAAGCACAATTTTAATGCCATAAAAGATAAAAGAATATCTAAAACGAGAAAAGCTGGGTTTTTCAGATCAGACCTGAAGGGAGGGGTGGTGAATCAGAAAGGACCATAATTGCAGTCTCATTTTTTAAACTGCATGAGGTTGCTTTGCTTCTGACACAACAGATCTGTTCCAAAACCTAGTGGGTTGCCTCTTTTTCTGCTCTCTGCATAGGAGACTACCTTCTAAGGTGGCATCCTTGCTGAAAGAGATTATTTGAGACACTCAAGACTGGAGAAACAGGGAGAGTTTATCATTAACAAAATTTATTTAGCTAACACTGATGCAGAGTTTTTCATGAACCCCTGCTTACTGTTTTACTTTATTATTTGTTATCTGAGTGGGTAGCTCACTAGATTTTTCCACAACCAAGAACTACCTTAGTCCAAAACTTTATCTTGAAGACATGCATTACAATTTAAAATGTCACACTACATAACATAAGTAATTATGAACTTGTAATTCTACAGGCTGTAATTTACCTCTAGTTCATTTCTTTCTTTCTTTCTTTCTTTCTTTCTTTCTTTCTTTCTTTCTTTCCATAAGCTGAGGTTGTGGCAGTGATTGTGCTTTTGCTCCAGATTTTGCTGTGCTATTTTTAGGGTGTGTGGGTGGGTTGGCTCTATTAAAAAGAGTGATGTTGTTGTGTGTGTGTGTGTGTGTGTGTGTGTGTGTGTGGGTGTGCATGTTTGTTTATGTGTGTTTTTAATTTAAAATGGTCTGTGTAGAAACTAAAAAAGTAATTAGTGTTTTGAACACAGGCTCATGTTCACAATCCAAATGTATATCGAGTACATGTTTGTTTAAATTAGTAAGACTATTTTGATCTTTCTCAGACTTTATTAACATATAATTTAATCAATAGTAAGTTTGCACACATAAATACAGATAAAACTTATGAAAAACTACAACAACAACAAACAACAAAAACCTGGTAGAGCTTTGTACAAAGATATGTATGCATACACTCCCTAAACATACACTACTGTTAAAGATTAGAACATTAGTTTTCAACATTAATAACAATAAGAAATGTTTCTTGAGCACCAAATCAGCATATTAGAATGATTTCTGAAGAACACTTGAATAATGGCTGCTGAAAATTTGCCTTGCCATCAGAGGAATAAATTACTCAATAAATTAATACATTGTTGAGATTTAGATTTTAACCACAATTTTGATAATCTCTAATTAAAGGTGTAACAAAATGTTTCAGACATATGGGGGGAAAAAAGTTGGTAATCAAAACAGCAACAACAAAAAATCCAGACTAAAGTCTCTTAAATAACTACAATTAGAACAGTGGCAGAAACTAGCTGCTTTAAATGTTTAAATGTTTTTTGCTGTGAAAACCAGCATGTCCACCAAGTCCTTTTCCTGTCATCTTCCCTGTTTCTGTAGCCTACTCTCTGTCGTTGTGCCCGGTTCTGTTGTTGTGCTACATTTAAGCATGCTGCATTCTGATTGGTTCAGATAGCATACTATGGGAGGTCAGGGGCGCAGACAAAATCATGCTATAAAACAATTTGGCAATCATGCATGCTCAAATCCTGATTTTATTATGATATCAATTAATCACTAAGCCCTATTAAAAATATTTTAAAACAATTAAAATATATTAAAACAGAACATTTTGATCAAATAAATGTAGCCTTGGTGAACATAAGAACATTAACACTAATTCATTGTGAATATGACACAGACATCAAGAAGGCAAGGAAAGTTAAATGCTTTTTTCTCATTAATGGTGGTTGTGTGTGGATATATTGGTAGGATGGTAAGTTGTACAAAGCTGTCCCAGGACACCAGTGATTTCAGCTAGAGGCACACCAATGGTTTACCACACACTGGTTCTGACACACACTTTACACTGACTCACTTACACAAAAAGGGAAAGCCCAAAGTTTACAGAATCAGAGACATTTTGACTGGTGTGTCTCTCGGTTTTCAAGATTGCTCTGTACATCTTTGTATTGTTAAAAATAATGATTAATCCTTCTTAAAAGCAAATATCTCAGTTTCATGAGTATATTTCCGATACTGTTTGTGCAGCAAATCAAACTCTGTTCAAGATGCAACACGCACAGACTGCAGACAGACATAGTCGGCATTAAATTGCAGAGTCACTGCACTGCATCAATACTCATCAGAATACAACGCTCACAGCCTGCCAACTTGCTGACCTTGTGTGTGTGTGTGTGTGTGTGTATCTGGGTGTTTTGGCCTGTGTGTGTACATTCTGAACCAAAAGATCTCCATTGTGATGAAACCTGTTCCTCTTTCTTTCTGTCTCTTTCAGCCCAAGCTAATGGCAAAGGATCTTCTAGACTTGGTGGCGTCCCATTTTAACCTGAAGGAGAAGGAATATTTTGGAATCTCTTATGTAGATGAAACGTACGTATACCTAAGACATCCTATTAAATATTACGTCTGCCTGTAACCTATAAGAAAAGGTGTAATCATGAACAGTTCAGCTCTCTGACTGTGCCAGGACTGGATGAGTGAGCATGCTGTGATAATTCCACAGGGAGATGATTGCCTTCCCTCTTTCTCCCCTCTTCACTTTCTATGACAACCAGCTCTTCATTTAGTCCTACACAGTGTGACCTACTGCTGTGCGACATTTGTTAGATGTATCTTTGTGTGATTTCTTTCTCAAGAGAAATTTTCCGTCTGTTCTCATTGCTGGTGTGCTTGGTGGAATGTTTTATTTGTAGTTTCCAAAGACTTTGAAATGTTGTCAGGTGACCTTTGATCCACCCCGCTATACATCCCTCCCTACGAGAGGTTGACAGTTTGCATTTGCCAAGGACATCATGCAAATGAACAAAGGCATTTCGGTCTTTACTCATGTGCTTCACAAAATCAAAATAACATGTTAATAAATTATATAAATATTTATTAATATATATTTCTGTATTTTATCAAATGTATTAGGTAATATATGGTAGTATATCTATATATATATATATATATATATATATATATATATATATATATATATATATACACAGTAACAGTCATAAGTTTGATATCAGTAAGGCGTGTAATGTTTTTTTTTTAAAGAAGTCTTATGCTCATCAAGGCTGCATTTATTTGATTAAAAATACAGAAAAAACATGATCCTTAGAATTATCAATATCGGCAACAGTTGTCCTGCCAATTTTTTTTTTTTTTTTTCAAAATATAAATCTTTCCTAACGATATAAATCTCAAAATATTGCTATCACTTCTTAATTTAAAACATCCTTGCTGAATAAAAGTTTGAATTTCTTAAATTCTCTTATTTTTTACTTTTTATTCATCAAAGAATCCTGAAAAAAAGGATCACAGGTTCCAAAAAAATATTGAACAGCACAACGGTTTCCAGCACTGATAATAAATCAGCATATTAGAATGATTTCTGAAGGATTATGTAACACTAAAGACTGGAGTAATGATGCTGGAAATTCAGCTTTGCATCACATTTTACATGTTAATGTATATTAAAAAAACAACAACGTTATTTTACATCTTAATAATATTTCACAATATTAAATTTTTTTCTGTATTTTTGATCAAATACATACAGTATTGATGAGCATAAGAAACCCCTGTAAAAAAAAAAAAAACATTAAAAAACATTTATGTATGTATATATATATATATATATATATAAATATATATATATATATATATATATATATATATATATATATATATATATATATATATATAAAATGTCTTAAGTAGAAACTACTTTTGGATTTATAATTACCTTTTAAAGATTATATATCTGTGTGCAATCAAATATCAATGCAATACTTTCCTGGCTCATTTTCTACATTATGTTTTATGATGTTATGTGACGCTATGAATGAGAAAATAAGATTTTGCAAGGCATTTCCGGTAGCTGTTACAGATGCTGTCAGTCATTTCTCTTGGGATATGTTTTCAGGGGTCATTTCAGCTGGTTGCAGTTAGATCGTCGTGTTCTGGAGCATGAGTTTCCTAAGAAATCTGGACCCATTGTGCTTTACTTCTGCGTTAGGTAAGTACAGCTGCAGCACAAAAACAAAAACACCACAAAACCACAATAAACTTTTATAAATATAGATAGATACATACATATTTCTAATGTTATTATTGATAATATGACTAATATAAAATAAAATATATAATAAACCATACATCTAGAAGTTATATATGTCTATATAGAAAGAGAGGATAAACAGTGTTAAAAAAAAAAATATATTTATTTATTTATTTATTTTTTTTTTAACACTGTATCGGTCGAAATAATCTATTTTTCTTTTATGCCAAAAATCATTAAGATATTAAGTAAAGATCATGTTCAATGAAGATATTTTTTACATTTCCTACTTTAAATATATAAAAACGTAATTCTTGATTAGTAATATGCATAGCTAAGAACCACAATTTTTGGACAACTTTAAAGGCGATTTTCTCAGTATTTTGAAATTTTTGCACCTTCAGATTCCAGATTTTCAAATAGTTGTATCTCGGCCAAATATTGTCCAATCTTAATAAACCACACATCAATGGGAATCTTATTTAGTCAGCTTTCAGAAAAAAAATTACACTTAAGACTGGTTTTGTGGTCCAGGGTCATTTATATACATATATACAGAGCTCTGGCATGGAACGCTGATGACGCAGTCCGATAGGTCTAACTCAGTCTGATGTATTGACATCAATATCACATGGCACAGCTGGTTGGCTCTCTCCTGTATTGGTAGCAAATGAACTCACTGCTCAACATTCAAATATATTACTACAACTTGCCATAGTAGTGCAGCTTGCTTCATAAACCCTCCTCCTTCCCCAGCTCCACCTGTATAGATCTGCTATGAGGTGATTCATGTATGCTAGTGGGGTTATATCATGTATGTTATATTTGCAGCAGCTCACAGCAGCATGTTGTGGATGTATTGGCAGTAGCAAGTCTCTGCACTTGCTCTGCTGCTGCAGCATGTAGCAGATCTATTCTGCCAAGACCTAATACATTAACACTGTCATGTAGATTACCATGCCAATCCCTCAGAGAGTTGTCATGATAGAAATATATTTATATATATAACACTTCCAGCATGAATTAGTGCCAACACTTTGATCAGAGTGTTTTGGCGTTGAAGTTTTGTATTTATTTGTTTATTATTTCAAATTAGTGGGGTCAGTTAACCAATAAAACTCACTGGCAGTTACCGAAAAACAGCCAATCGCAATCTACTGTTCCTCTCATTAACACCCCCAGCATTTGAGCACCATGGCAACAGCAGAGTATTAATAAAACTGTTTTTGAATTGCAGAGCATGAGCAGATATCTGCTGGGAGGGTTGATTCGTTCAGATTTTAATTGCATCTGCTTCAAAATAAGACCGATACAAAGAGCAGCCTTTATATTTATTGCTTGTGTGTTTTTATGACTCTGTGTGCAAGAGAGTTTAAGTGGGGACATTTGTGTGCTTCCTCACAGTATTTTACTGTGTAAGTCGCACTCAACACACAGTCATACATCACCATGCTTGCTGTGGGTGGATGCTGGTTTATTGCTGTCAAGCTCAGCATTAAAATAGCCCAGCATTTTACCCATTTGTTGGGACACATGTGAATTGCTTTTCACTCTTTCAGTTCCACTTGCATCACTTTGCTTTTCTGGGTCACACACAGACACAAACACTTACGTGCATGCAAATTTTGCTCTAATAGCTGCATGCAGAGTTGCATTTCTTTTCCCTAAGCTATTGCACGTCAATGCAGTTTAAATTAGAGCAGAGGCCCGGTTTAAATTCATGCATGAGGTCCTGTGTGAATCGTTGTGTGCATGTGTGTGTTGTCCTTTCTGCTCGTGATTGGGCTATTGATTGGAGTGAGCTCAAGTCTTTGATGCGTGTAAGGCTTTGTCTCACTCACATCTTAAATTAAACCAGCTGTCAGTACATTTCTAATCACTTTAATCTCTCTCACTTTCACTCGTTTTCTGACTCGCATTTCTCTCGCTACTTTAACAGTCAGCCATGGATTTAAAGCATGTGTCTTTGTGTATCGTGTCATAGGGTTAATTTTATGTTCATTGTATGTCTCACTGTATGTTCAAGGTCATATTATCAGTTTACATACATCTTAACCTATATGTCTATGCATGTGTGTGTCTGTGTAACAGTCCATGTGATAATGTAACAGCCTCAGCCTTCAGCTGAAATGAAAAATGCCATGCTGAGAACGCTTATTTATGCTGATTTTGAGACAGTTACTTATTTATGTGTTTGTTTGTTGTTGAAGTTCCCGCTAACTCTAATCTGACTGCTAAATGAAGCTTGCAGAGTGGAAATGGTTTTCTTTTTGTGGGTTTTGAGATGGATGGAGACAGCAAGAGGATATAGCGTTTATTATGCCCTCTACTGATTGGTCTTTGAGTCTGCGTATTTAATACATTGTTTCTCTTAAACTATCTGAATGAACCCACTAAAGTGGATGGTAACTCATACTGAACAATTTTAAATCACATAGTCACAACTAAACAAACGTGTTTGGCTGTCTTAATCTGTAAATTGTGTATACTGTAATGTTTTTAAACTTTAGACATATTTTGATGTACTTTTTTTTTCTTCTACAGGTTCTACATAGAAAGCATCTCTTACCTTAAGGACAATGCCACAATAGAGTTGTTCTTTCTCAATGCAAAGTCCTGCATCTATAAGGTAAACAGTTGTCAATGTTCTATCACTAGAGGGCAGTATTAGCGTATACCCCATACATCCATTTGTTACTTCCGTCTATGACTATGGACAGGGTGCACATAATTTTTTCAGCCTGGTTCTCATAAGAGAACCTGGAGATTTGGTTACGTCCTCACACTGCATATAGCGTGACCCATTAAATATAACTATAAAAAATGAATTAATAATAGTTATAATATTATTGCACTTTATTTATTTCGTTTTTTTTTTTTAATAAAATTATAGTAAATTAACTAAATAATAGTGTGTGATAATATTATTAAAAATAAAAGTATTAAATACAAACACAATTATTTTATAGTAAACTTAAAAATAAAATGCTAATATTTACTACTACTTTAATTTTAAGTAGCTTTGGATAAAAGCATCTAAAAAGAAATAAATTAAAGCGTTTTCATCATATTCAAACTTAAAATCAGCAGGCTTTTATTTTGGTGGGTTGCCGCCAAGTAAGTATACGTGCTTCCGGATTTAGCACTGCTGCTGATTAAAGAGCGTCAGTCGATGAATGTCACAGTTTTGCATTGTGCTTTGAAAATGGCATGGGATAAACTAGATGTATACTTCCAGGTTGAAAATAAAACTTATATAGTACAGTTTATGGTAATTGTGTATTAACAGCTGTCAACCATGTCGGTACGCAAATGTGCTGTCAGAACATATTTATATAACGCATTTTTTATTTTGGTCGCGCATGCGGACCTCCACACTCCTGACTATGGAGCACCTTATCAAATTCCACGTTACAGATTTCTCTAGAAAAAGACATAATGGCAGTGCTGATTCACTGATGGTACTGTAAGAATGTGCAGAATACCAAGCTCTTCACTAGCACATATATTAACATATATTACATTTATACATATATTACATTATACATACTATGATTCACAAAAGTGCCGACAGACGATAGTATTGTGTATTTGACGATAGTCAAAGATATCTAGACGTACATCAACGTACATCGTCTGCAGATATAAGGAATTTCATTGCACTTTAACAAGAAATCTGAATGGCTTATATATGTGCAATATTTTAAAGAGCACTTATGTTAGAATGCATCTCATTTTGTTTCTGTAGCGGTGCGTCGAGCTCGTCATGAGGTGCGCGGTCCGGAGCGATGTATGACTGATCCATCAGTTCAATTGAACCTTAGTCCAAATTTATCTTACCTGTTTTGAATAATTAATACTTAATGTGTTTTATGTCCAATATACAGTATTGTTCAAAATAATAGCAGTACAATGTGACTAACCAGAATAATCAAGGTTTTTCGTATTTTTTTTATTGCTACGTGGCAAACAAGTTACCAGTAGGTTCAGTAGATTCTCAGAAAACAAATGAGACCCAGCATTCATGATATGCACGCTCTTAAGGCTGTGCAATTGGGCAATTAGTTGAATTAGTTGAAAGGGGTGTGTTCAAAAAAATAGCAGTGTGGCATTCAATCACTGAGGTCATCAATTTTGTGAAGAAACAGGTGTGAATCAGGTGGCCCCTATTTAAGGATGAAGCCAACACTTGTTGAACATGCATTTGAAAGCTGAGGAAAATGGGTCGTTCAAGACATTGTTCAGAAGAACAGCGTACTTTGATTAAAAAGTTGATTAGAGAGGGGAAAACCTATAAAGAGGTGCAAAAAATGATAGGCTGTTCAGCTAAAATGATCTCCAATGCCTTAAAATGGAGAGCAAAACCAGAGAGACGTGGAAGAAAGCGGAAGACAACCATCAAAATGGATAGAAGAATAACCAGAATGGCAAAGGCTCAGCCAATGATCACCTCCAGGATGATCAAAGACAGTCTGGAGTTACCTGTAAGTACTGTGACAGTTAGAAGACGTCTGTGTGAAGCTAATCTATTTTCAAGAATCCCCCGCAAAGTCCCTCTGTTAAAGAAAAGGCATGTGCAGAAGAGGTTACAATTTGCCAAAGAACACATCAACTGGCCTAAAGAGAAATGGAGGAACATTTTGTGGACTGATGAGAGTAAAATTGTTCTTTTTGGGTCCAAGGGCCACAGGCAGTTTGTGAGACGACCCCCAAACTCTGAATTCAAGCCACAGTACACAGTGAAGACAGTGAAGCATGGAGGTGCAAGCATCATGATATGGGCATGTTTCTCCTACTATGGTGTTGGGCCTATTTATCGCATACCAGGGATCATGGATCAGTTTGCATATGTTAAAATACTTGAAGAGGTCATGTTGCCCTATGCTGAAGAGGACATGCCCTTGAAATGGTTGTTTCAACAAGACAATGACCCAAAACACACTAGTAAACGGGCAAAGTCTTGGTTCCAAACCAACAAAATTAATGTTATGGAGTGGCCAGCCCAATCTCCAGACCTTAATCCAATTGAGAACTTGTGGGGTGATATCAAAAATGCTGTTTCTGAAGCAAAACCAAGAAATGTGAATGAATTGTGGAATGTTGTTAAAGAATCATGGAGTGGAATAACAGCTGAGAGGTGCCACAAGTTGGTTGACTCCATGCCACACAGATGTCAAGCAGTTTTAAAAAACTGTGGTCATACAACTAAATATTAGTTTAGTGATTCACAGGATTGCTAAATCCCAGAAAAAAAAAATGTTTGTACAAAATAGTTTTGAGTTTGTACAGTCAAAGGTAGACACTGCTATTTTTTTGAACACACCCCTTTCAACTAATTCAACTAATTGCCCAATTGCACAGCCTTAAGAGCATGCACATCATGAATGCTGGGTCTTGTTTGTTTTCTGACAATCTACTGAACCTACTGGTAACTTGTTTGCCACGTAGCAATAAAAAATATACTAAAAACCTTGATTATTCTGGTTAGTCACATTGTACTGCTATTATTTTGAACAATACTGTAAGTGTTAAACTGTTGGACTTTAAATTAAATCTACTATTGATTTTCACCGTTGACTGATTTTGCAGAACATTTAGGCTGATAACTTCCGTGCGTAGATGTGGCAAATTTGTCACAGGACACGCAATATGACAGTTTTGTCCGACTATATATGAACTGTTTTAAATACAGTATTTTATATTTAACGTTAGTTTATCAGTATGTTTGAAAGTATATTTTTCCAATTATTGGTGATTCCATAGGCTCTATCGCGAGCACCTTAAAAAAAACAAATAGTTCTGCTATGACAAGAACAAAGAGTCTCTCTCTTTCTCCACCCATGCACAATAATATTGTGTATCGTCAATCTCACGGGCTGAAGAGAAGACGATTTGAAAAATGACCAGATCACCCAACACTAATTTAAATTTGAAATAAATGCTGAACTTCGTTGAAAAGAAAAACTGTTTCCACAAAAATATAAGCAACACAACTTTTTTCAATATTGATAATAATAAGAAGAAATATATCTTGAGCAGGGAATCACTGGAATGATTTCTGAAGGCCTGGAGTGATGGCTGCTAAAAATTCAGCTGTGCATCACTGTTATTCTGCCATTTTTATTTGTTTTAATAAAAGTGCTTCATTCTTCCAAAATTTGAGTATGTGTGTGTGTGTGTGTGTGTGTGTGTGTGTGTGTGTGTCACTAGTCACATACCGCACATTCCTACCATGAGCTCATTGCTCACACTTTACTCTAGAGTCTGCTTTCCGATATACGCCAGTACTGTGTGTGTGTGTGTGTGTGTGTGTGAGAGAGAGAGTGTGAATGTGTGTGACATTCCTGAAATTCTTGTTAAGCAAAGGTAATGAATCACTCCATTTTACTTTGTCATTGAAGTAATCAAGACCCCCCACACTTCAAAAACCCCCTCACCTAAAACATGTGTGTGTATGTGGCTTTGACCTGCTATTGATTACACACGAAATAGCTGAAGTGATTTGCATAGACTCTTCAGTGATAAGTAAGCAGATCAGGTCATAAAAAGAGAGAGATAAGATAAGAGACAGATTAATGGAGATGTCCTGTCTGCTGTGATCCTGAACTGAAGGGTCTCTTTCTCTCTGTCTGTCTCCAGGAGCTCATAGAGGTGGACAGCGAGGTGGTGTTTGAACTGGCCTCCTTTACCTTACAGGTAAGAGCATGTGGGGCTGTTCATAATTTTGTGCACCTTCATGAACCTTAATAAAGTTCATATATCTCAAATACAAATGTGTAAGCGTTTCAGAGTCACATTCAGGTCACTACAGTATTTCAGTCTGACAGGGTGCTTTATTTTAAATCTAAAACAGGATGTTTCCTTTGTACTATAAGTTATCCATACAAGGGAAATACTTTAGAGAAATATGGGTTTCCTTTATGACTCTGTGTATGTATGATTCAGGTGCAGTATCAGGTATGTTATGCGTGTTTGAACTTTTGGAGGATTCAGTCCAGATGGCTGTGACTACATCCCCTACTGAGACACACATCCACCGTTCTGTGTATCAGAGGATACGATCTTTCCAAGCGGTCTGGTCTACCATCAAACACTAATTATTGATACTAAAATATGTCTTTTTTTCTCCCACAGGAAGCTAAAGGAGACTTCACGAGGTAAGAGGCTGGTTTGAATGAATGAATCACCCTCCAGTGACCTCTTTTACACTCACATGCCTTCGAAGTCTCTATCAGTGTGTCATTGCAGAGTGAAAGCAGATCCGATTTGTGGCGTATATCAAACTCTCCTTCCCACATAAGCACATGCACATGATTCAAGAGATGGAGAGAGAGAGAGAGAGAGAGAGAGAGAGAGAGAGATATGGGGGTGTGAACCCTGGGAACGGAGACAGAGGGGAGGAAATGGAATGCAGAGGATAAACAGTGTTAAATTACACACACTGACCTCTGGCTCTCTCCATCTCTCACACACACTTACACAGACTCTTTCTACACAAAGTATCTCGGCTACAAATCTGTCACATGTGCATCCTTCCAGCTTTATTCTGTCACTGTTTTTTTTTTTACTCAATCTTACACTTCCTCTCAACCTCTCCATCATTCTGTTTTCAGAATGGCCTCACTACCACACTACCTTAATTTTTGCATTATGCATTATATATGGTGTGCACATTTTGTATGCATGAATACCCTGATTGTTATTTGCAAGATAAAGACAGGTCATGTGAAAAAATTATCATTTGCAAAATTATTATTATTCTGTGTCTTCTGTTTCTTTTCCTGGATTCTGATTGACTGATTTTTCACTCTGTTAGGTGCTTCTTTTTCTGAGCATTTTGTGTTATTTTTACAGTAATGATGCTACAAGGGCTGATCTGAAGAAACTGCCAGCACTGCCTACACAAGCACTGAAGGAGCACCCTTCACTCGCATACTGGTGAGACACACACACACACACTGCTGTCAGCTGATAATGGAGAGGTATTAATGAGATGTATCCGCTCTGTGTTCTCTGAGCACCATGGGAAAGGATTCCCCAGAATAATTCTCTAACCTAATTTTCCTCGATTATTTGATGCGAATGAAGTGTTTCACAGATGCTGCCGTTCTGAGACATACTCACTCCCACATATTGAGCAGGCCGTTGTACTTCCTGTTCTAAGAATGAGCTTATCTCCTTCATGGTGATGTGTGTTATTGGCTGTTTCTCTGTACATCTGGAAGCTTTCACTTATCTGTTTGGTGTTCCTGTTAAATTGAAGTAAGCTGACAGTCACATTCTCATGAGCATTGTCATCTTTTGCCGCTAATCTGTGTGTGTGTATATGTTGTTTTGTAGTGAGGACCGGGTCATTGAGCACTATAAGAAGCTAAGCGGACAGTCCAGAGGCCAGGCTATCGTCAAGTAAGTAAAGAATAATTTCATGACCAAAAATGTTTATCTAAATTTGATTGAAAAGCATTTTATCTTAAAGGAATAGTTCACCCAAAAATAAAATGACATTTGGTCACCCTCATGTCATTCCAAATAGTAACTTTTGTGGAACACAAAAAAGATTATAAGATATTTTAACAGTTTTTGTCCATTTTATGAATCAGTGGAGTCATTGGCAACACAAACATCAAACAAAATTATTACATATGGTCACATGACGTGTGACAACCAATGAGATTTCATGCTTTATAAACAGTGTTGACTTTTTATTTTGTCATTTTTTTGTGTTCCACAGAATGCAGTATTTTTTTGTTTTGAGTGAACTCTACCTTTAATTTCGGATACAGTATGTGTTCTTTTATACTTGTTCCGTACTAAATCCTCTTTTAGGAAAATGTTTTGCTTGAAAAGTGTGAAAATGTAACTGCCTAAAGTATCCAAACACTTTTTGTTTGCTTGTTTTTGCAAGTCTCAGTGACTACTTCTGAGATCCACTCCCATGTGTACT